>NC_052501.1:25855250-26043624 GCF_016617805.1 Bactrocera tryoni
GTGTTAAGCTACAATAACTTTCACAAATGCAAAGACTCCTTGCAAGTACTTTGATTTGTCGGTTCGAATGACAGAATATATGTATATATATGTATATATATATATGCTTTAGTGACTCGAATTGAAGAAGTTATTCGGCTTTTACAGCATTGCAACCCATGCCAAATTTTGTGAAGATATCTCGTCAAATGAAAAAAACTTTCCATACAAGACGATCTGATTCCGATAGATCACTTTATATGGCAGTTATATGCTATATTGGTCCGAAATCGGTCGTTCCGACGAATAAGCAGCTTTTTGGTGAGAAAAAAACCGGTGCTTTTCAGAGATATCTCAAAATCTGCTAGTCCCGCCGTTCGCATATATACAGACTGAGGGACAGACAGGCGGATATGGCTGAATTGACTCCGTTCGTCGCGCTGATCACCTACACATATATTTTTTAGGGTCTCCGACGCTTGGTTTATTGTACTACAAACAGCGTGACAGACTTAACATACCCTATTCAGGCTATATATGTAAATATCAAAATTTATTTAGTCAAAAATAATAAACAAGAAATAAAATAAAATTTAGAGAAATAAAAAATAATGAAAAAAACTAAAAAAATAATAATAGAAAATTTAGAAACTAAAAATATTTATAATTAAAAACAGAAATTTTGAAATTTTTCAAGGCTCATTTTAAAGCTTTCTCTCCCGCACTAACTTTTTTTTTACTACTGGGTGTGCAAACAACATAAATGTAATGAATCTGCGAAGGAAAGTGTGTCTCTGTGTGTGTGTGTTTTTATTCTCACTTTAATTCAATTCGAACTTCGGCACGTTATAAACGAGTTCTATGCAGACCTGTCCGTCGACAGTTATTTACGAAAGTATGTTTGGTCGAAGTTGTTATCTGTCCGTTATCGGCAATTGTTCGTCGTTCATCGCCTTCGCTGTCAGCCGCATTGACACTTTGACGTCGACGGCGCCTATAAGCGCGCTTCGTTAGCAATTGTATGGGTTCTAATGCGAAATTCGCTCGCCCGTTGACCGTTTAGCCTTTTCTACTTATTTTGTGCGTACTTGCTTTCACTAACTGCTATTTTGTTTTGTTATTATTATTATTATTATTTTTTTGGTTTTATTATTTTTTCATTACTTTGTTTTAGCACTATAACGAACAAATGCTACGGTACTCACATTATTAAATCTTTCCTGCAAGTGGGAAAGCGCTTCTTCTAGTTCGACAATCCGATTTTCCAGTACCTCCTGCGAAGAGAGCAGAAAAGAGAGAGAAAGAGAGTGCCAGAGATAGCAAAACAATAAACGATGAGTTCAAATGAAATTTCGTTACACAAATTAAATACTAAAGTTTACATTTTAGGTTATGTGATTTTATTAATATTTATTTTTGTTTTTTGACTGTGAACTTGACCGAATATGTGTATGTTTGCACCAATCTGTGTTGCGATTGTTGTTGTTGTGAGTGACACCGAATTATACACAAAATGAAAATTAAAACTGATGTAAATACATGTATGTATGTATGTGTATATATGTATGTATGTATGTGTGAATGTTGCATGTTGTTTAAAATTAATGGTTGAGTGCAAATGCCTCTAAGGACCATGACCGTGGTGAGGTTATGTACATACAAAAACGACAGATGAGGAAGCGTGACACTAATGTTTTTCTGAGACCATGAAGAAGCGGCTACAGATACTGATACCACAATTTTTATAGGGATTTTCTATACTTATGGTACTTTTGATTTATGTAAGAAAGGTTCTAATAATACTACTACTGGTTCTACCGAAATTTACAGAGGTCCAACTTTAGCTTTCGTTATAACAATCGGTTTTTTTATTCGACATTGATTTTATTAGAGATTTTATAGAGAAGATATATAATACACTGTTTTATAAACAGATTAAGGCTTTCAAAATACGTACTCGACAGTTTTTTTCTTCATTTTCAATTAATACTTTCAAATTGTTTATAATTATAGATTACAATTAGGGAACTATGGGTATAAAATATAAATCTTGAATAATATAAGCCCACTCTCAAGGGGCCCCAAGTGTTTAGAGGAACACAAACTGAAGTTAAATGTTGTGTGACCCACTAGGAGATCTATCGTTACTGGAGACAAATAAAATCTTTACCTTCAAATAAACTAAAATATAATTTGTGTTTCAGGTCCTATGGTAAACCTAGAAACTTGGAGAAAATATATAACGGGTGATCCAAGTAGAGGTACTTTTTTCAATAGCCTTTTTTTGACAGATCACGCGTGAGTCGTGTCAAGCTCTCATGTTAATTTTGTTCAGTATTGTGTGGCACTTCGATTTGGGCTGACGTATGGAACGACTTGGTGCATTTTACGTCGAGCTCTTAAATTAAAAGCGCATAAAATACAACTGAAGCCGCTCGACCTTCACTAGCAACATCGCTTCAATCTATGGGCTCTTGAAAAGTTCGAAGAAGATCCGACGTTTTTAAGGCAAATTTTTTACATCGAGACCCATTTCTTGCTCAATGGTTTTGTAAATAAACAAAATTGACAACCTGAGGAGATGCAGGAGCTGTAATTTCATCCAGAAAAAACAACGGTTTTATGTGGTTTGTGGGCCGGTGGAAAAATGGATCAATATTTCTTCAAAAATGATGCCGCTGAGAGTGTAATCCTCAATGGCAACTGTTATTTCACCATTATAAACGACTATTTGATGGCCGAAATTGAAGTTCATGATGCGACATTTGGTTTCAACAAGACGACGCTACTTCCGACACATCGCATCAATCAATGGATTTATTGAGAGAACACTTCGGTGTGCAGATAATTTCACTTTTTAGGGCGGTCGATTGGTCACGAGGATCGTATGATATCATACCGTTAGACTTTTTCTGTGAGGATATGTAAAGTCTAAAGTCTATGGGGAAAGAAAAAATGTACAAGGCAAGGCTACAGTTTGCAAACATATTGCTCAGATCGGATCAATGTAGCATATAGCTGTCACACAAACTGACCGATCAAAATCAAGTCAGAGATCATTTTATAACCTTTTATGCCATAAAAAATGCAGCTGTGAAGGGTATTAAAGCTTCGACGTAGCCAAAGTTAACGTTTCTGCTTGTTTTATACCAGTTGTAATTCTCTTTTTACTATCTGAGAAATAATATACAATTTCCATTCAGATTTCTGAGTAGCCGCTGGTCAAGTACGGCTCTGTTATGCAGCTATAAATGGTTAAAGGAAGTATTAAGATGTATTCGCGTGCACATCATAAATATTTATAAGTTCGCATGCATTCAATATATAAAATTCAGCATTATCGGCCACAAAACGTACTGCACATGCGCACAAGTGGTCGGCCGGTCAGCGTTCACACGCATAAGAACAACCACCAAACCGCATGTGCGCCACGCACCGCTGCACTGCGTCCGTGTGTTATGCGTCTGCAGGGCAATGAACTTGCGTACAATCAAAGCGTAAAGTGCGTCATAGTGAGGCAATAAAGTTGCGCTACCGGCCGACGGTCGACGGTCGAGTCCATTCAAGTTCAACTGGCATATGTTATCGAGTATGTATACGAGTGTGTAAGAATAAAAGTGCTAGTGGGCAGCGCAAGGAGAAAAAGTGCATATCTGGAAATCAAAAGAAAAAGAATATTGCAGCAATCACTGGCAGCGAAGACCAGCGCCTGTTCAGTGGTCGGACCGCGAACGTGACCGCGCATTCGGAGCGGCCGGTAGCTTAGGATACTTTTCATTGTCGCGATTTTTGTGCGAATTTTAGTGGCGTAGTTATTTCTTTGATCTTATGAGAAAGTGTAGACCCTACAACTGTTGCTACTATTGCTGGTCGGCACGAAAACAACTACTTGTTAGTGGGTCTGATAAATGCGCGCCAGCGAGCTATTAGTGAAATTACAGGGATCAAAGAGTCAACAAAGCCAGGCAGTAAAGTCTGCAAGCAAATATTCAAAGCATCTACAAAGGTTCTTTGATATACAGGGTGGTGTATATTGTAGTTTCCGGCAAAAAAATTAACATAATTTTCTACTGAAAGTGTAGGTTAGGTTACTCTGTAGGGTAGAAAAGAATGAGCCATTCATAGAAAAGTTTTGGTCCTTTACGATACCAAATGGAGTTCAGTTACATCGTCCATGAAGAGTAGTCATCCTCTAGGATGCCTGCGCTTGATGCGAACTTCAAAATACTCTGTGGCCTCAATACCAATACCTCTGCCAGTGGATCATACCGTGGGGACCCCAGATGCTTACAACGTATTATTGTCAATGCAGGATAAGTGTACAAAAGTCGCTCCATTGTTTCTCTGGTGCCTTGCTCTAGACATTTCTTGCAGTCTTCTCGATTTGTCCGCCCATTCTGCCGGCGTGTGTCGCCACCAGATAGTGACCAGTTAGTATTCTGATCATGTTCTTACAGTCTCTTCTGTCTATTGCCAATACGAATTTTGTGTACTTCCGATCTTCCGATTTTACACATAACTTTTGCAGTTTTGCACCCAGGTATGTAGCTCGTTACATCGGGTTTTGATTTTCTTTACCACTCTTCGTCCAGATCGTCATATAGACAATGCATGGGTTATTGAAATTGTAAAGATTCCAATTATTTTGGACTATAATGCCGCTTATGTGGCAGACTCAGTTGGCTTACGTCAGAGATAACTTGTTAACAGCTTTTTAAGACTCTACCTAGGACATTCGCCTTGTATGTGGCTGTTATAAAAACAACTGGGTAAGGAAAAAATACTCTTTAAGAAGAACTGTTGTCAACTTTGGGCTTCTGCTAGGGCTCCAGCTGAAAAAGCAAAGGCTAGACAGCCCGCGTGTATCGATTCTATAATGAGGGATCTATAATGAGGGATAACATAGCTTCCGGGATGAAAGATTACTGGGTCAGACGAGAAGACTTTTCAAGAAGATTTTTGAAAACTGTAATATTTTTAGCGCTCCAGCTGAAAAGACAAGGTAACGAAGTAGATAGCTCGCGTGTCTTAAGTTGGTTCTAAGTAAATTATTTGAGGTCTTTGTGAAACATTTGCATGGCGAAGATCGTAACAGGTCGAATAATTGGACTTAATGAAGTACCTTAAGTTCAAAGAGTCGCAAACCTTCTGGAATTTCTGGTATTGCTCTGGTCAGTTCTTGGACCAAATACCACATTCAAACCCGATTGGTGCTCTCTTATGGTATTTTTAGGATAGAAAATATGGACGTTGGAAACAAGTTTGAATCTTGATGGACCAGGATGGACATTGGAAACAAATTTTAACCTTGATGCACTTTGAAACATGTTTGGAGTTTTGATGGACCTTCGAAATGTGTTTGGACTTCGGTGGACTTTACAACATGTGTGGATCTTGATGAACCTTGGAAGCAAGTTTGGACCTTGGTGCAATTTGGAACAAGTTTGGACCTTGGAAACAAGTGTGAACCTTATTGGACTTTGTAACATATGTGAACTTTGATAGAAACATGTTTGGACCTTGGTGGACTTTGAGACATATGTAGGCTTTGATGGACCTTGAAAACATGTTTGGACTTTCATGGATGTTGAAACGTGGATGAACCTTAGTGGATCTTGGAAAGAAATATGGACCTTGGTACACATTGAATCATGTTTTGACCATGGAAACATGTTTGAAACTTGTGGGAATTTGAAACATGTTTGGACCTTTGTGGACTTTGAGACGTGTGAAAACCTTAGCGGACTTTGAAACATATTTGGACCTTGGAAACATGTTTGAACCTTGTTGGAATCTGAAACATGTATGAAAATTGGTGGATCTTGAAAACAAGTTTGGACCTTGGTGGACTTTGAAACCTGTTTGAACTTTGGTAGACTTTGAATTTTGTGTGGACTTTGGCGGACCTTGAAAAATATGAGGTCCTTGATGGACCTTGGAAACATGTTTGAACCTTGATAGATTTTGAAACATGTATGAAGATTGGTGGATCTTGAAAACAAGTTTGGACCTTGGTGGACTTTAAAACCTGTTTGAACCTTGGCAGACTTTGAAAAATATGTGGACCTTGGTGGACTTTGGAAATAAGTTTTGTTCGATATCTCATTGCTGTTTGATATATCATTGACTTTTTATGAATTTCATGGGATAAAGCGCAGTCACAACCCAAATAACGAGGAGCTTCGAAAATACTTCTTATGTAGCACCCTATATGAACAATAGGCACGCATGCTTGCGACCACTTAAGCCCCACAATTTGCGGCAGCTGCAACTAATGCCGCACTGTAATTGCATAGTGCGAGTAGAAAGCAGCAATTGTCTAGCAGAACACAGCTTCAGTACTTAATATGAACAACAACAACACTACGGCAGCGATTGCGGCAAATCTGCGCTTGTGCGCATGCGCAAACACCCCACTGCACGACGAACAGCCATTTAGAGTGCCACAAACGTATTGCATTGTCTGGACTTGGCCTAATACGGAGTGACGTTGGAGCTGGTGAAACCAAGCAGCGCCACACACACAGACACATACACGCAAATAAAAATACTAACTAACTAGTTGGCTGACTAAGGCTTAGTGTGGTGGCTGCGAACGTCAATGCGATTTCCGCCGCCGTCATTGTTGCTGTTGCATGTATTGCTGTAGCTGTTGTTTTTGTTGTTGTTGCTGTTGCTACTGCATCAATAAGCATTAAGTATACAAAGGCATATTGCGTGTCTACCACAATCAGCTCATTGTCAGTGGTCTTGTTAAGTCGTTACCTGCAACTGCAGTTGTTTGCTAGTGTGCTGTTGTTGTTGTTGCGTATGCGCGTCAGTTGTTTGCTTTTGATTGCTAAATACGAGCAGTTAACGCGTTTCAGGTGAGCTCTGCTGTAATTGCACTGCACTGGCAACGCATACACGCACAGACACACCATTGTATTATATAATATATAGATGTGTGTTACCTAAGAGCTTAGTTGCTAATCGGAGCATTCTATATGAACAGCCAATAAGTATGCGTGAATGCAGTGTGGTATTTTGGCTGCGTATTTCGCAATCCATTTATTAATTTTCACATTTTTGTTCAAATATTTAATCAATGGCATTTGACGTTTTAACACTCCACTTATCTGCTGAGATATTTTGCAATATGTATGTGTGTATGTGTGTATAAGAGAAGTATTGCTCAATCGGCCATCGTGCGAACGAGTTTAGTGTTTTTGTTGGCAACATGCTTAGAGACAGCTTTTTGTTAGGCTTTGAGGACTCAATATAATTCCTGAATTACTCATATAACGGGTAATCCTAGTAGAGGAAGACCGTGGAGAGTCGATTCGACACCGCTCGCAGCAACTCGGACTGACGTATGGAACGACTTGGGCATTTTATGTCGAGATCTTAAATTGAAAACGTACAAAATACAGCTTGTGCAAGAACTGAAGCCGCCGACCTTCTCAAGCGACATCGCTTCGCTCTATGGGCTCTTGAAAAGATCCAAAAAGTTCCACCGTTTGCTGACCAAATTTTGTTCAGCTTATGAAGTCCATTTCTGGCTCAATGGGTATGTAAGCAAGTAAAATTGCCGCATTTGGGACGAAGAGCAACCTGAAGAGATATCAACGAATCAATGATAATAAACATTCCCCATTAAGTTTGGAGTTTCTGTGTTTTTTCTTAAAAATAAAAATCGATAACTTCGAAATGGATCATCCTTTACTTGTATTCCATGAGCTGAGAAGCGTTTGGATTGGCTGAGAGTTCGCCTGATTGTACACACGCATTTCGATCACTAACAAATCTAACCCTAACTGGAATGAAGTCAAAGCTTCATCGCACTTCAGCTAACATTTGGGAAGTTATAAACCTCAATTTGATGCTATCTCTGCTATTCTTCTTTAGAAATGGAAAACACGGCAGGAAGGGATAAGTTCGGGTAGGAAATAGAAATAAGAAAAGGTTTGCACCACGACTTAGGGTCTAGTGTGCTCTCTCCTACAAATGGATTCCCAAAGGCCCAGAACTCTGACGAATTCCAGGAACTTGCTGAACGCTATTAAGGTTATGTAATCCCTATCCACATTAAAGGATCTAAAGGCTTTGAACCTGCGTCTAAAAATTGCTGTGCAATCTAGAATCAGATCGCAAAACCCGCAGTTTGCACAAGAAATCATGCCATATAGGACCGGTGCTGCTTGAGCCTGCAGTGCTCAATGTAGAAAGCGACAAGGATATAGAATTTGTTTCCGCAGATCACGTCTTTGAACCTTGTTAGGTTGTAACATCCAATACAGTAAATCCAAACTAGTTTAAAGTCTTTCAAGCTTCAGACTATCGAGTCGGTATCGAAATGTTGGAAGAGCGTCATGTGATATTATGGTTGGAAAGGTGAGATTTTAAGCTTCATTTAACCAAAAATAAAATTAAATTAGGGGAAGTTGAAAAAAAGTTACAGCCGTTAAAAAATTAGTAAAAATAATGACCAAATTCGCTATATTTTGAAATTTTTGCATAAAAATGGGAAGAATGCCACGCAAGCCTTCAATGAAATTTGTGAACTTTACAGAGTCGATGTTGTATCAGTTCGTGTAGCACAACAATTGTTCGCTCACTTCCGTTCTGGAAATTTCGATGTGAAAGATGCACCTCGCTCTGGTCGACCTATCGTTGAAAAAGTCGATGAAATTATGAAAAAGATTGACCAGAACCGTCACATAAGCAGCCATGACATCGCTAAGGAACTTAACATTCATCATCAAATGATTTTGAACCATTTAAAAAAAGCTGACTACAAAAAGAAGCTCGATGTTTGGGTACCACATGAATTGTCTGTTAAAAATTTAATGAACCGAATTAACATCTGCAATTCTTTGCTGAAACGAAATGAAATCGAACCATTTCTGAAGCGAATGGTAACAGGAGACGAAAAGTGGATCAAATACGACAATAATGTGCGAAAAAGATCATGGTTCAAGCATGGTGAAGCTCAACAAATGGTCGCAAAGTCAGGATTGACGCCTCAAAAAGTTATGCTGAGTTTTTGGTGGGATTGGAAAGGAATCTTCCACTATGAGCTGCTCCAACCTAGTTAAAGGATTGATTCTACATTTTAATTGAAGCAATCAATCCAAAAAAACGGCCAGAACTGATCAACAGAAAGGGCTTTGTCTTCCATCAGGACAACGCTAGACCACACACATCTTTGATGACTCGGCAAAAACTGGGAGAACTTGGCTGGGAAGTTTTGCTACATCCACCATATAGCCCTGACCTTTCACAGTCGTACTTTTATTTGTTTCGGTCAATGCAAAACTCCTTTAATGGAGTAAAGTTGGTTTCAAGAGAAGCCTGTGAGATTTACTTGTCCCAGTTTTTTTATTGATGTTATAACTGAATTAGATTTTTCATTTGCATTAAACTCATATGTATCACACTTTCTGAATCATATGAGAGGCTGTTCTGAGAGCAATCAATTTTGGTAATGAGCACTGCTCATGCCGTTGTTTTTCTAGATTGGCATGACTGTCAGTGATCTCTGTGAAAAATGTCACATCAAAATAATCATTAGTGTTTAGTACACGCTTGTCTTTCTGAAGTACAAAACGCACATTCGGCGATTTCTACGATGAGTGAAATTATTCAACCAAGAAGTTCCATTCAATTTTGTGTACGGGATTAAAACCTTCAGAATGATGGAAAAGATCATCGGTGATAATTGTTTGTCGCGAGCAAGTGTTTTTGATTGAAACAATGGTTTCTAGGATGTCATGAAATGTACTGGCGCTGTGCCTTAGATGTATGCTTACGACCCGGAAACAGACTCTGTCAAATATCGTGACAAAAGTGAGCTGAAGCCGAAAAATTACGTCAAAGCGTTCGATTATCGAGGTGTGGTGCACTCCGCATCGGTCAAACTGTCAACAAGGAATACTATATGCGTGTTATTCGTAAAAAGAGGCTGGAATTATGGGACGACAACTCTTGGTTTTTGCATCACGATAATGCACCGTCGCATACTGCATTTTTTCTTCGTGAGTTTTTCCCCAATTTTTCAACAAATATCGTGCCTCAACCACCGTATTCACCTGATCTGGCTCCATGTGACCTCCAACTATTCAGTAAATTCAAACGATCGCTCCGGGGAAGCTGTTTTGAGTCAATTGAAGACCTTAAACGTGAACCGCTATGCGCATTAAAGGCTAATCGGGAAATTGACTTTAAAAACTGTTTCAAGGATTCGTGAAAAGTTGGCAAAAGTATATTGGGGACAAGGCGGAATACTTTGAGGGGCCTACATACATTTTGAGAAATAAAGAAAGAATTTTAAAATTATGAACAGGGTCTCACTATTTTTTGACCATAGTAGTAACACCCGCCGTTTTCTGACTGTCCACACCACCAAAGCTGCAGGTAATACCGTGACAAATCATATAAAATGTGTAATCGACGACTTTTCAGATTTATCATAATTTTTCATAAGCTTATTATGAAAAGAATGATGACTGTATATTCAATACAAAACCACCTTATTGCCAGTTAATTGCTTTTTGAACAAAGTGAAAGAATATTCTGAGTGATTATCAAGCAGCGTTGCTCAAGTTCAAAAGTTCACATGAATATAATTCTTTTAAAGAATATAACTTTTTTTATAAATTATTATTCGAATGAACAGTTAGAGAATAACGCATGCGAGCCAAGACACCAAGCCTGCATGTGGGAGCGTTGTAAGCGATTGTGACTATGATGTATTAGACGTTCGAGTTTTTTATCGGCAGACTGACATCAAACAGCATGCGAGACGCGGCAAGAGGTCCAAATGCATACCTATACATATGAAGATTTGTATACAAGTATAATGGCTATGGAATTATGAGCCAAGAAGTACACATAAAAACCTATAGCTCAGTTGCATATAGGCATTACATTGCATGTAGGCATATATGTACGTATAACACATATTAATATATAAGTATAATACATACATGCATATATACTATAAGCATTTTTGTATGTTTGTGCATACTCGAAATGAAACACAGGTGTTCTTGCCCCAAGTTGCATGTCATGCCCACGAAACATAAAATCTCGCCTCGTTCTAATTACAGTGTTGGCTATTGTATGTATATGGTTGTTGTTGCTGCTCGTTGACTGCGCTTGCCTCAAATGTCGGTTGCAATTGAGATTATACTTTTCTTCTGCATTTTTTATGTTTTTTCTGACACTTTTTTCAATTTTTAATTTCAAACTCTACATATTTACACCCCTTTTCCTTTGTAGTATGTATTCTAAACTTTTTTGTTGTTGCGTGGAATTGCTGTTGTTTTTGTGTTATGTGTACTCTAGTAATCATATTTTTACCGTTAGATGTGTAGAAATGTTAAAGGGTTAAGGCATAACTGTGTGTTATTATGATTGTATTTGGTATCAGCTCGCTTTGTGCATCTCTCTCATAAAGTTAGTGGCTCTTCTCCATGCTAAATTAGTTATTTAATGAGGTAAAGCAAGTCACTCATCATTTCAAGTAAATAAATGTGTAATTAACCTAGTTGTGTTCTACACAATCTTGAAATTATTGAAGGTTAACTAATGACTCGGGGGTTATACTTATGGCGTAAGTGACACTTTTGGCTTGAGCGCCGAAAAGCGTAGAGATTGTAGAGGCGATTAAAAAGCCTTAAAGACATAAATACATATAAAATTGAAGTCTACAGCACATTGAATGCGAACAGCATTGCTTTTTAGTGATTATGGCTACAATATCATTTACATCCTGAGCAGGGTATATTAAGCTTACCACGAAGTTTGTAACACCCGAGCTGTGCAGATTTACACTTGGTTTTGTTAAAATCCAACTCAAAAGTCATCTTCATTTCTTTTTGATTAAATTATCCTCTTAACCCAGACAAGAAAGATAGTTATGTGAGATCAAGCAAGGGAATTTCCTCAGTGAAGACTGAAGTGTGGAAGATTTGATGTTTAAGGCTGAATCCCCATAACTTACGTGCCAAACCCCCGTTAAGCAGGTATTTAAGAGTTGGTATAGATAAGTTAGTAAAAAATCTCTAACAGTCGTTACAATGGGACCACAGTTTTAAACGGCAAGTCACGGCTTCCGAAACTCCAATACATTGAAAGGAATAGCGCGGAAACTAACACGTAAACACCGTACAACTCATAAGGCCTATGTATAAGGAAGAGATGATCTATCATATGTACACAAGAGTTTCGGTTAGAATTGTCAATTGGATCTTAATGAAATCATAGACATTTTAACCGAAATATCTGGTAGCGCTATTGGGTAACTAACCGATAGGTGACTTATAATGTAGTAACATCTGACATTTTTGTTAATAGTGTCAGTAATACTATAACCACCGTGCTAAGCACTGATGAAGCAGTTGAGAGCGGAACAATATGCTTTAATAGAAAAAGAGTTCTTACAACTGTTTAAGCGCTAAATAAATTTTTTTCGAATCAGTTCAGTAAAGACTGGATGTTCGGTATTATCTGTTATTTTGCAGAGTTATTCTGGTAAAATACTTCTTTTAAGGAAAATTCACGCTACCTTCGTAATTAGTGATTCAAGAGATCTGAAGAGTAGCAGGTCAAAGTGCCTTATAGAAATATTTGTCTAAAAAATTTAGAAACATGTGACATTAGATCAAGTGGAGGTACTTATTTCAATAGCCTTTCTTTGATAGAACTCGCGTCAGTCGTGTCAAAGTTTTACGTTATTTTTGTTCAGTATTGTTTGCTATTTCATCTTGGAAGGACTTATTATGAAAACTCATGTTCAGTAAAGAACGTATTTTGCGCGCTTCGCTCAGCTTATGGTCAACGTAATCGGATTACTGTGCGTATTATTCGCAACACCTTCACCCCTCTTGAGACCCAGCATTCATTATTAGATAATATTCGACCGAATAGACCACGTTCAGCATGCAGTGAAGAATATACATATAGCAGCTGTAGCTGAGAGTGTAGACGAAGACCGTGGGGAGTCGATATGGCGCCTTTCGCAGCAACTCGGACTGACGAGGTCTTAAATTGAAAGCGTACAAAATACAGATTGCCAAGAACTGAAGCCGCTCGACCATCGCAAGGGACATCACTTCGCTCTATGGGGCTCTTGAAAAGTTCCAAAAAGACCTGAGTCAAATTTTGATCAACGATGAGGTCCATTTCGAGCTCAATGGGTATGTAAACAAGCAAAATTGTCGCATTTTTGACGAAGAGCAACCTGAAGAGGTTCAAGAGCAGCCATTTCATTCAGGAAAAAGAATAGTTTGCTGTGGTGTGGATATGTAAAGTGTAAGTCTATGCAGACAATTCTTATTCATTTCAGGTCTTTTGGCAAAGCATAATGCGTGTTAGTTACCACTCGAAATGCTCGAACGAGTCATTGCAAATAGGACTCAACGGATGGGCCATTTGATACCAACATTTGAAAGAGATAATCTTAAAAAAATAAATGCCAAAAAATGTTCTTTAGAATGATGATAAACATTCCCCAATAAATTTGAAGTTTATATATTTTTTCTTTAGAAAAAGGTAGGGAACCTCGAAAGGGATAACCCTTTACATGTAAGTATGCGGTTGAGTGCCTTCACAGATGGTTTTAGCAGTTATTGACATCCTTGAATGGACCTTTTGGTGGTGTTTCATAAATTTTCAAAGCGATGTAGAATAATATGTATCATTACCAAACGCATTGACATTCATTAAAAGCTGATAACCGCAGAATAATTATTAAGACCAGAGAATCTGACATTTTAAACATAACATAAAACAAGTAAGGAAGGGCTAAGTTCGGGTGTCACCGAACATTTTATACTCTCGCACGATAAAGTGATAATCGAGATTTCATTATCAGTCATTTACATATTTTTCAAATACCGTATTTGTGTAAAGTTTTATTCCGCTATCATCATTGGTTCCTAACATATATGTATATGTATATTATACAGAGAAGGCATCAGATGGAATTCAAAATAGCGTTACATTGGAAGAAGGCGTGGTTGTGAACCGATTTCACCCATATTTCGTACATGTCATCAGGGTGTTAAGAAAATATTATATGCCGAATTTCATTGAAATCGGTCAAGTAGTTCCCGAGATATGGTTTTTGGTCCATAAGTGGGCGACGCCACGCCCATTTTCAATCTTTAAAAACAGCCTGGGTGCAGCTTCCTTCTGCAATTTCTTCCGTAAAATTTAGTGTTTCTGACGTTTTTTGTTAGTCGGTTAACGCACTTTTAGTGATTTTCAACATAACCTTTGTATGGGAGGTGGGCGTGGTTATTATCCGATTTCTTCCATTTTTGAACTGTATATGGAAATGTCTGAAGAAAACGACTTTGTAGACCTTGGTTGACATAGCTATAGTAGTTTCCGAGATATGTACAAAAAACTTAATAGGGGGCGGGGCCACGCCCACTTTTCCAAAACAATTGCGTCCAAATATGCCCCTCCCTAATGCAATCCTTTGTGCCAAATTTCACTTTAATATCTTTATTTATGGCTTAGTTATGACACTTTATAGGTTTTCGGTTTCCGCCATTTTGTGGGCGTGGCAGTTGGCCGATTTTGCCCATCTTCGAACTTAACCTTCTTATGGAGTCAAGAAATACGTGTACCAAGTTTCATCATGATATCTCAATTTTTACTCAAGTTACAGCTTGCACGGACGGACGGACGGACGGACAGACAGACATCCGGATTTCAACTCTACTCGTCACCCTAATCACTTTGGTATATATAACTCTATATCTGACTCTTTTAGTATTAACACTTACAAACAACCGTTATGTGAACAAAACTATAATACTCTCCTTAGCAACTTTGTTGCGAGAGTATAAAAATTATAAATTCTTTGAAGTTGTAGTGTTACTCAATCAAACAAATTTTTTTTTTACCAACACCGAACGCCACATAAATATTTTTCCGAAATCACTTGTCGCCAAGCTGACCACTTTTTTATGCAGCACAGTGTAATTGCATAAATTAAGTGAGTTATTTATAATGCAGCAACCGACACCTTTAAACAAATGAATTGTGTTGATTTACATGAAAACAGCTTTAACTATTAAGCGGGTAATTACTTGGAGCTATAATTAGAAAATATTTGCTTTTGGAATTCTAAAAAGCTGAAAATAAACATTTTTTACCCAATTTATACATGTAAGTATGTATGTGTATATACAAATTTACATAAATATTTGATAACACCCATACCATGTCATTAGCTACAATTACCACTTTTAAATGTAATTACAATAAGCATAATTACCATAATTTACCCAAACCGCATACAAACTACAAAAGCACTACTCTTGAAAGATACTCTTGATTATACATGTATTAGTTTATTACTCAAATCTGCATTTACTTATTATAAAAAGCGCATTGACAAGTTCTGGTTTGACAATCGAAGATGAGGAAGTTTATTTAGTGAATATTGAAATTTTTTCCGAATGAAGTAATTTATTTTTAGACATTTTTATTAGCTGGGTTATGTGACCTTAGCACTCTTCAGTGAAAATAATTCAAATAAAATTGTGTTACGAAAAATAAAGGTAGATAAAAGTCCGCATCACTAATGAAAGACTACATTTTTGAAAAATATTGTCTACGAAGAATAAAGTCCGCAGAGAGAATGTGATATGATTTCTTAAAAAAAAACAATAATTCTTCGATACAATTAGGTTCTGAATATAACATCGTTCAAAGGGCTTCCACAACTTCTTTTACAGGAACAAATTCGATGAACTCAATTTTTGAGTACTTTTTCCACTAAATCAAGTTTTTAAATCACAACTCCTTGAGCCATTCAATGTCATAATTTCTCAAAATAATCGAAACTCCAATTTTTCTTGTAATAATTCAGTTGTTGCACGTGCTGTGTGGCACGTAGCCACGTCTTGTTGGAACCGGATGTTGTCAAGATCAACTTCTTCCAATTGCGGCCCTAAAAAATTGGGTTTTATCGATTTATACCGCTTTTGACAGTAACGGCATCACCAGGTCCATTTCGAAAGAAGTACGAATGGTATGAAGACTCCATCAGACCAAAAACCACAACAAACTGTAAATTTAGGTGAATGTAATGGCTGTTCATGAATAATTTGTGAATTTTCTTCGCACCGGAATCGACAGTTTTATTTTCCGCACCACTCAGATGAAAGTGAGTCTAATCGGAGAAGTTGATTTTCTTAAAAAAATCGTTATCGTTTTCAAGTTGTTCCAAGGCAAAATCAGCAAATTCACGACGTTTACGTTAATTCAATGGCTTCAGTTCTTGAGTGCGCACAATTTTATATAGATGCGCGTCTAAATCCTTTTTGAAAATTCGTCAGATTGCGTTTTGAGACGGTTCAAACTCTTGAGAACGCCTTGGAATCGACAAATTACGGTCTTCTTGAAGACTTGCTTGAACGGCAGCAATATTTTCATTACTTAGAGCCGTTCTTTGTCTTATTGGCACTTGGAACATTATGTAAAGAAAATGGACTCCCGAAATTTCCAACAATTCGACGAATAACGAGTACAGGTGGACGAAAGGTGGACAGATCATCAGATTAAAAATGGTCAAAACGACACTTAGAAATCATATCATCTCTATAGGAAAATACGGTATAAAAAAATAATATGTATCTGGCATTGGTTTCTTTAGTCAAGGCTAGTAATGGTCTAAAAGAGAGCTTTCCTCTGCTTTCACATGACAGAAAGTTTCTTAAGTACATATACATATGTATATCGCTAGCAAAGTAGTTAACGATTTCTCCTAGGCATAATAGTAGTGTAAATCTTCTGAACTCAGAGGCAATCGAAATCAAAATCAGTTTTTCATATAAAAAATTTTGAGATATACAGATTTTTCAAGAATAAGATTTTTATAGAACTTTATGGCTACTGAACAAAATTGATCCGGGAGAAGTATGTAAAGAATACTAAGACATATCCATCGAGTTTGGAAGTTTTTATGGTTAGAAGGAAGGGAACATCTCCTTTGAGGTGTTCAAATGCTGGAATTTTCAGCTCAAATTGTAGTTTTCATAAACGTTTTAAAATAAGTGGAGTAGAATGCAGGCGAATTTAGATTTCCATTGGTTAAAATTAATAGCTGCATGAGTCTCAAGACCTCTCATATAAAAATTTAGTGATCAGCGGGTCTTCGACTAAATAGAAATTATTTAAATCATTTCAAGACATCTCTAGAAGCATGTCGATAATTTTGAGTAATTTGGACCTAAAGTCGAAAGTGCTTGGATAAATTGGTTGAAATTATGAAGTATTTGAATCTCAAGACCTCGCAGATAATAATATGACGAACGGTGAGTCTTCAATTATATAGAGATTTGAAATTATTTTAGAAGACATCCAGAAGCCTATCGATAGTTTCGAGTGATTTGGACCTAAAGTCGAAAGTGTTTGGATAAATTGGTTGAAATTAAGACCTCAAGATCTCGCACATAATAAAGTAAGTAAAGTAAGTATTCGAAATTATCTAAATTATTTAAAAAGCCTGGCGACAGTTCTGAGTGATTTGTACGAAAAGTCGAAAGTGGCTAGCCCCTCATTAGATATTATGGTAATGCCAATAAAAATGTGTACAGGTAGAACCAAAAAAATATATTATCGAATGCAGAGTTGGATTTTTCTAATTGATTACTTCTATAATGAAATCAACAAAATTCTTTTTAAAGAAAAAGAAAAACTTTAAGCAGCCAAGGGTTAAATACAACAGGAAATGCAGTAAAAGTACTTATCAATGCACTTTTTTATTTATTTTTATTTTTTAATTTTATTGTTAGTTCTAAGGTTGTTGAAGATTAGTACACAAGTTTATAACCCTTTCAGTTTTTTTATAGAGACTTACCCGATCTTTTCGATTTTGCGCATCGGAAATATCACTTTCTTGCGAGCGCTGTTGGTGTACTAGCTGGATTTTTCCTTGAGATATCGTTATGTAATTCGTTGGTGGAGAAAACGCCTGTATGTCGTCTTTATCGTCATCTTCTTCTTTTATATCTAGTGTTCTGGAAGAAGCAAGTAAAGAAAAAATATGAAAAATTAAATTTGGTAAACAGTATCGGGGAGAGAGAAATAATGATAAAAATAGAAGGGTCCTCTACAACTCAGTGCAGCGGTTTCAGGCAAGAAGTATTATCCTAAATACAGAAGAGTCCTCTACGACTCACTTATACTTTACACTTTCCTCAAAAATATTTGAAAGCAACGAAGTTGATATTCATTTGACTTTAGTTCAATATATGGTATATGGGTATCTTAGAAGAGTCGTATAACAGCTTACTGTTACATTTCTCTTTCATTATACCAGTTTATCTTGTTATTTGTTGCTTTGATTTGCCCCTACCTTTTGGTGATTCGAAGACAGCAAATATTAGAAGTTTCTATTATTGTTTTGTTGAGAAACGTTTATGCTAGTTTTAGATAGCAGAAACTTAGCTATATGCTCTCAAATGATACATATATAATCACAAATTGGATTGTGGTGAATCGAACATGCAACTGGTATAAATCGCTTAGACTGGTATAATATAAAGAGTTGATATAGCAAGCCGTAACACAACTTTTTTCAAGTCTTTCAAAAATCTGCTCTCTGAATTCAACTGGATAATTAAATTTTTTTTGAAAAATCAGTATAGGTAAAATATTGTGAACCCATGTGTACTTAAAATTTCAGTTACACCGTTATTTATTTACTCAATTTAACCCCTTTACAGTCAATGCTTATTAAAACAAGATATTCTGAACGTGATATTTATCTTAAGTGGGACAATAAATTTTGTTTGCATTTGATAGTAAATATATGCATACATTTGTACATATATGTATGTGTATGTTTATGTAAATAATTTACCAAAAATTTTGATTATAAAGCTAAAGCTTGTTTGCTCTACTTTTGTGGCATTAATCGCCCGACGATTATCTCAGCAAACAACTGCTTACTAGACACAATTTTTTAAGTGTTTCTATTTTCAGTACTGTGCCTGCATATTTACATACTTATGTACATACATAATAACACCATACATATGTATATACATATATGTCTGCTCTTAAGTCTGCATATAAACGTTTCGTTGCACATAAGTCGATAAGCTCGCATTTGAAGTGCATTGAGAACAATTGCAGCTGTTCTTGAAGCCAAAGACATTCGCACACACACACACACACGTACACGACACGCATAAATAGAGCGGCACATGTGTGGATTAACAAATTATCGATTATTTGTTATTGTCAAAAGAAAAAGGTAAATGGGTTAATTGGTGTAGTCAAGTATGTAAATGTTGTTTGTGTTGTTGTAGAGCGATAAGAACCGAGGCAGTATGGTGTTTGCAGCCTTGACAAATTGGGGACAAGTTGAAAATTATTTCTAATCTCTGGCAAGAGAACAATATTTAATGTTGCTATACGGTTTTCTGGTTCATGAAATATGGGTTTATTACAGAGTGCTGACAGATGCTGGAAACTCTTTCTCCAAACGACTAATGACAATGTATATAGCTGTGTTCTCTTAAGGGTGTTTATAGCGATTAAAGTAAAGCCATTATTGCCAGCAAAACTAAAATACATTTTTCAATACTTTAGAGTTAATTGGCTACCATTTTCGATCTTAGTATATTCTACCCACAAATAGAGGACTTAGATGAGTCCAACTCGTTCATCATACTATTTTAGGTTAAGTAAAGAGGCTGATTTTTCATGCGTAACGAGTCTCACTTAGACAGCTAGAGACGTCGTTGCTATGCCCAGATCTCATACGTATAGTTATGTTTCAAAAAGACCGAAGAAATTTATTGAAATGACTAATATCAACTCCAGCCAATACGTCGGGTTCGTAGAAAGGATGGCTACTGAGATGTTTCAACCTTAATTTAGCGAAAACTAGGCAATAAAGAAGAAAGTGTCGAGATATTTACACCTCATAATTTTACTTGAATCTTTGAGTTGGCGTCCCCGTGAGTTCAAATCGGACAACGTCCAATTCGGACCCCCATCATTGCGGCGGTGTGTACTTTGTTAAGAGCTAGAAGTTCAATGTGCCTTTTATGTTCCACTCTGGGTCACAAGGCTTTCGTAACTTCACAAGTGCTGGTTGTTGACCAATATTTGCTGAGCTCGCTGCCATTTTTGCTTGAAAGAAACTAGAGTAGTCTGGTAGTCTGAAACCAGAGTTGATTGCGAGCTTCCAACAGAATTCTCCTCTTTCAACATTTCCTTAGAGCTTCGAGCCATTTGTGAAAATACTCACTGCGCCTTACCACCAGCGACTCTGCTCCACCCACATATCCCTGGGAGATACTACTGTGATCAAATTGAAAGGTGAAATTTGTCCATTTCATCCCCGTTAAAGAAATCCCCTCCCGCTGCAATACACTTATGCCAACAGGATTTTCCAGTCATCAAAACACTTAGAAAAAACCTCCGTCATGATGGCCATTAGAGTGTTCTTCGATTCAGCTTTTATATCCTGAGTCAAAATGGTGTCCTCGGAATGGTCATGTGAATTTGCTGAATAGCTAGAAGTTTCACAAAGGTAAATCAGGCGAATGCGGTGGTTGCGGCACGGTATTAGTTGAAAAGGTGGCGAAATTATCACGAATAACCAATGCAGTATGAGATGATTTCTTTCCAAATCCTAATCAGAATTGGAAATATTCCCAAATGTCACAAACATGAAAAATCAATAGACTAACGTCACCTTTTCTTGAACAATTCACCGATTTCAGGGTCTCATTGAGCCATAGTTCTCAGAACGCATGTATATTTGCCTTCTTACATAAAAATTCGCGTTGAAACGGTACTAAGTTCTCCGAGGGCGAAAAGTTTGTAGAAAAGGAATCTCCTTTCTTACTTACGTTAAGAAATTTGCTCTATGGGCTCTTGAAAAAGAGCCGACGTTCCGAACCAAATTTTGTTCAGCGATGAGGCGCATTTTTGGCTCAAATTGTAAGTAAAGAAGAAAAATTTCCACATTTGGGGTGAATAGCAATCTGAAGAGATTTAAGAACTGCCTTTTCATTCAAAAAATAAAAAATGATGCAGGTGAAAACGTAACCGTCAATGATGGTCGTTATCGCGATATGATTACCGATTATTTCATGCCTGAAATTGAAGCTAGTGATCTCGGCGACATTTGGTTGCAACAAGACGGTGCCACTTCCAACACATGGCATCAATCCATGGATTTACTTGAAAAAACACTTCGGTGAGCAGATAATTTTACGCTTTGGGCCGGTCGATTGACCACCAAAATCGTGTTATATTAAACCGTTTGACTTTTTTCCTGTGGAGATATGTAAAGTCTAAAGCCTATGTGGACGATCCCGCTTCGATTCAGGCCTTGGAGCAAAACATCACGCTTGTCATTCGCCAGTTACCAGTCGAAATGATCAAACGAGTCATCGAAAATCGGACTCAACGAATGGATCATCTGAGACGCAGTCGCGGCAACATTTGAAAGAGATAATCCTTAAAAAATAAATTTCAAAGAATGTTATTGTGAATGGTAATAAACATTCCACATCAAATATTAAGTTTCTGTGTTTTTTCTTTAAAAAAGTAGGGAACTTCGAAATGGATAATTTATATTCTCTAGGCTGCGAAGTTTAAGTTAAGTAAGTTTAAGTTCACTTATGAGAAAAAGTCATCAATAACACCTTTTTTTGCGAAATTTGGTTTCTAATTAGGATTACAACTACAAGGAAATAGTTTGCCTCATATTCATAAACAAAATAAAGTTTTGGATCGATTTTAGACACAAAAGTATATACTGACATACTATTTTTTGCACACTTTTATAACTCACTAAATGTGACTCAAGAACGCTAATTTTTTTAGGTTTCCGAAATGTATAAAAAAGGCCGAACAACAATCTTTCGATTTTTCTTAAAACAATAGGCAATATAATGAAGCTGTCCTTGAAACATAAAGCAAAGAAACACACAAATCGCGAATGAGCTAATGCTGACGACCAAAAATTAATAGCCAAACGCTTGATGAAAGCGTCGATTCTAAATTAATCTTTGCATAATCCAATCTGTATAAAATGAAATTAAATATGCAAAGCAGTTGGGAGTGCCAAATATGGATTTCGTAATACTAAAGATAGAATTAAACAAAAAATGGATAGTCTTGCTAACGATTTAAGATGCCAAATATTTACAGCAAAAAATTCGAAAAAGTAATTTAATATATTTTGTATGTCTGTATGTGTAATACACTACAAGAAAGTTATTATACATATTATTTTATTTCTTGTTTTTGCTTTTTCTTCGGCAATTCTAACAACAACGTGCATCGCCTACAGTCGCTCGACTTCGCGTGTCTTGCCTGATTTTGGTTTCTTTTGCTTTTGTTGTATTCTTTAGCGATTAACGCTTAACTTTTTTTACATTTTTTCAACACAACAAAACCGAAACTTGTTTTCCCTGTTTTCGTGTGTCAATCGATTTTGTGCGAAGTGAAAAATTTCATTCATAGCTTTTTGGTGAAGTGTTGACTTATGCGCTGAAAGATGACGGCGACAATAAAATGTATGTATGAGTACAACAAAAAATAAAAAAGGTTGTATATACGCAACAACAACAAATAATGTATGCAACAATAACAATAGCATGTATGAGGTTCGCATTTTCAAAGTGGTTGGCGACTGCAACTAGTTGCTAGTTGTTGCTTTTCGTTTACTTAGACAAGTAGCCGCGCTAATAGTGTCTATAAGCAGTGACATGTGCACTTATGTGTATATCTATATAAATATGGCAACGCTGTTTACAGTGCTGGTGAAAAGTGAGTTTACTAATAGCCAAAGAGATTCCATTATATATGAAGGAAGTGAAGAATTTTTAATTTAAGAATTGAAATTATTTTGGAATTTTGAAAAAAATATTTCAATTAAACAAAAAAAAAATATTTTTATTAAAGCATAACTAAACTTATTAACGGTCCCAAATGAATTTTTTGCAAGGAGATTTTTTAAGAATTAATACCAAGTGCAGAATTTATTGCACGTCTTCTTGAAAATTTTCATTTTATGTTCATTAGAAACTTTAATTGAAGAGAGCATTAGAGCTAAAATTAAAAAAAAAAAAATTATTTGAAAATTGAGTATTTTATTTGAGTAATTATTTTAAAATATATTACTAATAAAGCAAAATATTCAAGTAAATAAATTTAATGAAAAGATTTCATAGCAAAATAGGGTGTCTTTTGCCATTTTTCAATATCTTTCACTTTCTTTAAATTATCACCATGTCCTTGTTAGACCGGGCGTATGAGTAATGTGTATAGGTAGCGTGCGAAGAACTAAAAGATTCAGAAAACTCATAAAAAATTTTAGTTTTGGAAGCAATTTTATAAAGAGAATACAAAAACGTTAATTTCGTTTGCAACGAAGCTAAAATGCCAAATAAATAAGTTTTCTTACAAAAATTTGCTTCTGATCGTTCAGTTTATATGGCAGCAATATGCTATCGTGGTCCGATCTGGAAAATTTCTTCAGATATTATAGTGTTGGCTTAAAAAGTAAAGTATGTCAAATCTCGAGAAGAGATCTTGTCAAACAAAAAAGTTTCCCATACAAGAACTTGATTTTGATAGTACAGTTTGTATGACAGCTATATGCTATAATGGTCCGATCTGGAAAATTTCCTCAAATATTATAACGTTGATTCAGAAAGTAATGCATGTAAAGTTTCGTGAAGATATCTTGCCAAACAAAGAAGTTTTCTATACAAAAAAACTGAGTTCGATCGTTCAGTTTGTATGGCAGCTATATGCTATTGTGGTGCGATCGGAAAAATTGCTTTGAAGATTATAGCGTTTTCAAAATTTGAGACCGTTATCTCAAGAATCGAGGTTATAGTTAAAATTTATACTATGGTATATAAGCGAATAGAATGCTAAGAACTTTCAGTGATCTCCGCTGGGAGCTGCTGTAGAAATTCTGAATTCTTTTTGCTCTTATAGCGGCATTTATTAATTCATTAACATTATTTGTGGACATTCATTCTTTTTCAGTTCTTGGTCGGATATAATATCTAGTCCATTCCATACTTAAACGAATAAAATGTTCACTTTATGTATTTTTTTTTTGTTAAAAATTTGTTGGTTGCTTTTATTTTCGTCAACATTGTACGCGTGAGTCAATATGTTTAAGTAAACTGCAATACAATGTATAAATATATATGTACATACATACACACATACTTATGTATAAATGTTAAGCTCACATTCGAGTCCCATATGTGCCAAAGCGGCAGCCACACTGCAGTCAGTCAAGCAGCCATTAAGTCTGGCTTGGCTTCGGAGCGAATGAATGAAGTTGGCTGTTCTGGCACTGCATTGCTGCGGCTGCCTGCGCCTGACTTATGAGCTTACATACATATATTGTATTTATGATCTTTCTTGTGCTCGTGTGGCCATATGCATAGCAAATAAGCTGCTGAATGCAACATAGTGTGGCAAGAGACAACGACCGGTGGAAGCGGTGGCTTGTGGTGCGACAGACAAATAGCTGGTTAGCGAAAAAAAAGCTGGCATGCAGTGTAGTATATATATGTATGCATGTATTCATATACGTAAGTATGCATGACTGTGCGTTCATCCGCTTGCCTATATGCACTTTTCTTAGACTGTCTGTCTGTCTGTCTGTCAATTTTAGTGTTTGTTGGTTTTGCAACTTTACTTGTTGGTTTTGGTAAGAAACAAAAAAATCCAGAAAAAAGCGAAAATCAAAACAAGTCGTAAAGTCAATAATTTATTTGTATTTGTAAATGCTTTTCGTTTTGGTTTTATTTTTTTTGTTTCGCTTTTCGATTTTCCTGCGGATTTATGAGGACTGGATCGCCAACGCATTATGGCAAAGATCTCAAGATAAATGAAAAGTAATGGAAAAACAACAAAAAATATATAAACATATGTATGTGGGTTGGTATATAAATACTTGTCTTTACTCAAATACGCTGGCAAGCAGAAAAAAACGCTTACGAAAATTTTAATGAATGAAAAGTGCGGCCCTTTGTTTTTGTGAGACAACAACAAAGTGCGTTATAGATGTTTTTGCATTATAGTGTTGAAAATTTGAAAAAGTAATACCTAAGCAACTAGTCCCAAACCAGTTCCCAAGTGGTCCAAGCGAATATTAGCTTTACAAATGCATATCTGCTTCGATTTAAATCTTTTTGCTAATTTTGTATAATTGAAACCAGGTTCTGAAGACTAGTCTCTTACAAATATCCCGTACTACATCAATTTGGCCCAGTACTACTCCCAAATGGCCCATAACTGCCTCTATTTCGAACAGTT
Source organism: Bactrocera tryoni (assembly GCF_016617805.1). Taxonomy (NCBI): domain Eukaryota; kingdom Metazoa; phylum Arthropoda; class Insecta; order Diptera; family Tephritidae; genus Bactrocera; species Bactrocera tryoni. Next base: position 25,880,550 of record NC_052501.1, read on the forward strand.
TTCGTTTTTTATTACAATCAATTTAATTTATGCATTTCCATAAGTTGGACCACTACTACCTCTATTTGGACCAGTTATTTATTACAATCAATTTAATTTATGCATGGCCATAAGTACTCGTGTGCATTTAAACTTTCTGTTTCTAATCTTCTCACGATTTCAGAGCAGCTATGCAAATTTATTTCATCAACCAAACAACAGTAAATTGTCTGCGGTGAAAGTGAAAATGCAGCGTGTGAGTCTTTTGGAGTGGTTTTCTTTGGTAATTGTTCGTAAACACCTAAAAAGCATAATTAAATTGCATAAATGCTAACTTTCATTTGAGTTATTCTGTAATGAGCCTCTTAAATACCTTAGCTAGTTGTTTCAAATACAAGTACATCTTTGCTTCTAGCATCTGTAATTTGCTTTCATAACAAAAATGATATTTAGCAAATGTCAGTGAGATTTTTTTGAAAATTTCATAGTCGGACCATATTACTATCTCTATTTAATTACTCATTTATTATTCGATGAAAGTTTTCTACTCGTAACAGTCAAGATAAGAGCAGGTAAGTTTTAACTTTTCATTTATATACCCACCAGATCGCCAGATAAAAATTGACACGGTCCGGCTAGTTAAAATCTGCTACGTGGAAGGCACCATGTCCCAAAATGTAAAAGTCAGTGGATTACCTGTTCGCGTCGTAAACAATTAGGGACCTAATTGACATAATGCAATTCGGTTTCCGGAAAGGACGAAGCAGAGAGTATACTATATGCAAATACTGTTAACAAAATAGCTGAAAAAGCATTGGAAGAGCATAAGTGGCGTTGGGGTGGCAAACAATACTGTGTAGTACATTATAAACGCTTTCAATTATTAGAGCTCTGACTGAGTTAAAGGTTCCAGACTGTCTTAATCGAATTGTGGCAAGCTACTTTGAAAACAGCTTACTGCTATATGACACTGAATTTGAACCTGAAACAGTGCCTGAATCAGTTCTCGGCCCTGTACTCTGGCACGTTATGTACAATTGTATTCTGAGAGTCGCGTTGCCGGATGCGGTAAAGATAGTAGAATATGCAGACAATATTGTGGTCTTAGTTGTAGCGAGAACCCTTGATGAGGTGAGGAACAAGTGTAATGAACGCATCAGCAATGTTGAAAATGGCTTTGACTTACAAGGTGTGTTCCAAAGTAAACAGCACTTTAAAAAAAAAACAAAAAAGCAAAATCAATTTATTTTATTCAAAATAGTATCCTTCTGCTTCAATACAACTTTTTGCACGGTCTACAAGCATGTCCTACGAGTGGTTTAGCTCGTTGGCCGGTATGGCCGCCAGTATGCCGGTGCAAGCCTTTTGAATGGCCTCTACGTCTGTATAACGCTTTCCTTTCATGGGCAAATGCGATTTTTCGTAAAGGAAGAAGTCGCTTGGTGCCATATCAGGTGAATATGGGGAGTTGTTAATGTTTAAATTAAGATTTTTGGTCAAATAATTGGTCACAAGCGTCGATCGATTAGACGGATTCTGAGCAATTTTTGGTCGTCAGTCAATTTGAGCGGAACAAACCGTGCACACACCTTTCGTAAGCTCAAATATTCGGTCAAAATGCGATAAATCGATGTTTTGGAGATGTTCAATTCCATTTCCATGAATTTCAATGATGATTTCGGCTGAGTGTTGATGAATTCACGCATAGTTTCAATGGATTTCTGGTGATCACGGATTTTGATTGGGTTGATCGTAATTTATGTCCTTACGATCACTTTGAAAACGTTGAAACCACTCACGCACTCTGCTACGGAATAGGCAATCATCGCCATAAACTTGTTTCATCAATTGAAACGTTTCCTTAAAAGTTTTACCGATTTTAAAACAAAATTTAATGTTGGCTCTTTGTTCGAAGCTCATTTTCGCACCGATAACACAAACATACTGACACTTAAAACGCAATAACTTCACTTCCAATCAATGAAATGTCAGAATACCAATTCTCACTGCACAATCGATGAAGAGAGCAGATTCTAACGCACCAGTCGACACATAGATGGCGCCACCAGGGGGCGCTCGATTCAAAAAGTCCTGTTTACTTTGGAAAGCACCTAGTACATCCATGAACTGTGAACAGAGAGATCAACTCGTAAAGTACCAAAAGGCAAATGTTAAAACCACATAGTCAAAATAACGAAAACTAAAACAACAACAGCAACTTAACTTTATAAAACAACGAGTTAATTAAATCACAATCGACGTGAAGTTTGGTAATTGTTAATTGAATTTACGAGTTAACTGCACAGCAGCACTCAACCAACAGTGACTGCCAATGGTATGCAGACAACGCATTGTTGTTGGCAACAACCATCGCCACCGAAGAGTTGCTGGCAGCAGTGAAGGCTTAACTGGTACATACTTACACTGTATGGAGGCTGCCACAAGCTGCAACAATTTTGAATATTTTTTTGTTTTTGTATCCGCAATTCTCGTATGCCGGACGGTCCGTCACGTGAGTGGGCCAATTTGCGAGTCGAAACTCAATGCGCACAAGAGTAAGTATTAAAGCGGGTCGATTTTTTTCTATAAAATATATGCATAAGAACGAACCGAGCTCTCGTAATTTTTGGCGGTTCACTATCGATATGGATGGCCTGAAGTTATTCTGCTGGAACACAATATCTCTCCTATTGGCCAAGGCGGGAAGCTTCTGAGCGATTGCTTCTTTCAAATAGTTCAATCCTTGACAGCACTGTTCGAATAAAGATTGTGACCGTAAGGTAGCGGTAGCTGATTAACTGACAATCCTTCCAAACATGTAGCAAACCTTTTCTGACTGTCAATCGTGACTTGACCACATTCGCGGAAAAATTGGCGATTGTTCAACAGGCTGCGCTCATTAGTATATGTGGTGAACTATGAAACAACCCACTGAGATCCCTCAAACTCAGAGCATCTGAGAATCAAATTTGTTGGATTACGTGATCTCCGAGCCTAGGCTGTTGTTTCTCTGGCATGCATCAACAAAATTTTTTCATCCTTGAAGAACTTTGGTTTAAAAATCGCTGGCTCGGTTTTAGACTCATAGTCTCTTCGGCAAAGTTATTGAGAATGATCCGTAGAACATTTGCCACATACGCGACTTTATAGAAAACAAGTAAGGAAGAGTTCGGCTACTATCCGTCGTTTTGGCTCTCTGTAAATCAACCCGCCCTAACGTGTGTACGTGCTATATTCATAGTTTGTTCGCTACTTCGTCTGAGATCTTGGCTGGCAACAACAACAACTGGAAAGCAAATATTTTAACTGCTATGCGACCAAGTCCTGTTTATTGATTTCTGCTGGGGCTGCTTTGCATTTTTTCTACTTGGAAATCGCAAATCAAAAGCGAGCAATTGTCCAAACACTCAAATAATCACCATACAATGCATGTATTTGGGGATAAGTGCTGTTTGGACATGGGAAATATACTTTTACGAGGGTAATTTTATATGTACAAAACGGATTTTTGGATGAAAGATATTTTTGTGGCAGAAAAATAATGTATTACTCGAGTAGGTCTCTATTAAGTCACTTACATCTGTTTGCTAACTCTTTGAGAACTTCGAAAAAGTGGAATTTTTCCAGAGATCCTTCCACTGATCTATGGCCTTTATTCGAGAACAAAAAGTAGTCAGCTGGGTTAGAAATCTGCACGAGGATCATAGTGATCTGAGACCCTGGTACTGCGTTGTTTCAAATCATGGAAAATTTTTCCATCATCTTGAAGTAGGATTTATCGGTTATTTGAAAGTATAAAGCAAAAACATGCAATCTCAAAAGCAGGAAGTGAGAAATGGTGACCGAACTCGTTTTACGATTTAAATCGGCGAGAGTTGTTTGGTCACACAAGAGACGTGTTCGAAGATTTGGGGATAAAAGATAATGGTAGAATTGACCAGGGTATAAGGGAAATGTTGACGGAACTCTCCTCGGGAGTTTGGTATTCAAATTATAAAAAAAGGGGTAGAATTGACTAGAATATGTAAGTTGAACGACTATCCTATTTCGTCAATGAAACTCGGAATCCTCACATCTGTTTCGGATAATATAATCGTAAAATATAAATGAGAGTCCAATATCGCAGGAATCAAAGTCGATTAGTTTAAAAGTTAGAGCAGAAAAGAAATTGATTATTTCGACAAGCCAGTGAATTTGAGAGAATCCCTCTCTTTTGGTTTAGCGTTACTCAGTAGGCCTAAAACCAGCTTTTTAGCTTTTACATTTTTTCAGAGATCGCCTGAGAGTTCGACTACAACCATCTCTTAATTTAACCTTAGTTTAGCAAATATTCAGGTTTGGTTATTACTTTAGGAAGGCTTGAAAACCCGAAAATAAACCTGTTGGAGAACGAATTACCTAAATATTTTTCGGCGTAGCCCAGCTGATCATAATGTGAAGGATTATTTGAATAATGCTGAGGGGATTTTCTCAAAATCAATTTTTATTTTTTGACAACTTGTTAGGAGAGATAAGGAAGGAAGGAACAGAGTCTTCTGGTTTCGAAATCTTCAAGTAACCTTCAAGTAATACAAGTAAACGTGTGTTGAGGTGAATTGAATAAACCTGGATTTCATCGGTCAGAAAAGTGGGAACCTTCCCTTATTTTGAATATGTATAAACATTTTTGTGGACCCAAAGGCTGAGACATATTGATTCAGCTGACACAAGAAGTGTGTTTTCGGCACTGTAACTACGCTGGAGCTGCAAAATTTCGCTGACTTCAGCGACCACCCTCGTACATACCAATAACTGTCTATGCGCTTGTGGCTTATTCTCGTTAAATACATTTTTTGCACCCAAAACGGTAACTTGCTACATGCCACAACATTTATTTACACACATGTGAGTGTTACCAACCGCTGTTATTTGACTTTTGCTCGGCGCTGTGCTCGCCTGCAAGTCGACAGTAAGTGGGCATTTAGTTGGAAAAAAACTATTGGAAATATTAAAAAATAACTGTTTACTATTTACTTTGCATATTTGTGTGGTTTTTCGATGCTTTTTGTACAATTTTCCGGTAAACCTTCAGCCTCTTTGACTTGCAGCTGCTCGTGATTGTTAGCTTAGCGCTTATAGTACTGCTGTCAATAGACGTGTTTACGCTCGTAAAAAGTGCTTACCGCGGATCGCGACTTTCGTGTGCTGGCAGCCAGAAACAGTTAGCCGGAGTTGTTGTGTCAATAATGGCTTAGCACTCGCTTTGTTTATATTGCTGCAGTTACAAGTTGCTGTTTGTTTTTGTTATTTTATGCGTTAATGTGTTGTTTGTTATGAGGTTACTAGATTATTGCCTCAATCCACTTACTGCGGCTATTGAGATGTGAGGCAGTTGTTTCGAAAGGCTTGAGTTTTATGTGCCGCTTGCCAGTACTCACAGTTGCCATTAACTGTTGGTTGTTTAAGGTTTTCTAATTGAAGTTAATTTAACCCTTAACAGGTCACTAACACATTTGTTTGGTTTATTTTACTGTTTTTTTTTTTTAAATATGAACCTCTGAACATAAAAATAAGTTTAGAATAATAAAGAAAAACGTTAACTTCGTTTGTACCGAAGATAGAATACCCTTCGGAAATAACGTGGCCTTAGATAGTAATTCAAGCCGAAATCCGTCAAGATATCTCGTCAAATAAAAAAGTTTTCCACTTAAGCACTTGGTTCCGATCTTTTAATTTGTATGCAAACTGTCAGTTTGACGAGCCGGAATCATCCGGGCACCTCTTAATAGACGGCATAACAGTTTAAGATTAAGGCCCATGGGTCTATGTTTCCGAAAAACGTTCGCATCCCCACCATGGCACCCAGTAGTATATTGGAATTTGTCAATGTGCTAGGGCTGTGTGAGTCGCTAAGACTGAGGGGAGGGCGCAATAGATCTTAGGTCTCGGTGCAAACCTCATTTATTATATGTATCTCCATACATATATGTATATGGTAGCGGCGGTTTCGATGAATAATGAGGTCATTTCTTCCTGTCTGCCGGCTTTAGTAAGCAAAGTTACCATATTTTTCTGCGGAACAAGAGATCTGCTTGAGACGGTAATTGTTTTTAATACAAAGTCTTGGACGTCTGATGTGAAAAGGGTAACATTAACTGGTTATAAAAGTGTGCTGATTCGATCTACATAGAGATTTTTTCATAAAGTTGTATTAAAAGCAAAGTTTACACCAAAAATTCTCGAATCATTGATTATCATTAAATGTGTATATTCTCCGAAATATTCTCATACAGATGAAGAACCATTCGAACAGTGGATTTTCAGATTCAAATATGTACTATACTGTTAACTATTCTTCTTGCGCGCTGTTTAGAATGTGACTTTTGTATGAGATATTCTTATAAGAGATACTAGCAAGGCCCGAAAAAAAGTCTGGGTTACAGTACTCCAACCAACAGGTTGCCGGAGTAGGACATGCTGTTACCACGAACTTTGATCACAGGTATTGAAATACTGTAGCTTTGGAACAAAAAAGTTGCCGGTTTGACGCCGTGATGCTATTAGGTACATGAAGGGACTTACTAATATTTGGCCGCCTCTAAACGGCGAATTTAATAAGAAGCGTTTTCATGGTTGATATACATGCGGTTACTGTATTAAAAATAAAGTCGTTTCTGGGTTTGTTAAAAACTTGTATAGGATACAGCTTCTGTTCTGTGCACAGTTTTGGTGTTACAGCACTTTCTTTCTCTTCAAATGCGTCAGTTTTTTGTCCTTCAAACGCTCCAATAACGCTATGTAATAGTAAAACACTGCCCGTATCATCAGCTCGTCGGTATTTTTGGTTAAAAGTAAGCTCGCGGCATACCTTTTTTAGACACAGCTTTCTCATATTTGAATATTCGTGTCCATCATGTTTAAGTTGATATCTTTACAGTGCCTGCTATCTGGAATAATCAATCACTTTACGGTCACCTAAAATTATTTTGTGGACTTTTTTGATGTTTTCGTCGGAAACAATATCTTTTGCAAAATTTATACACGCACCTTTTGAAGGTTAGGGCGAACTAAAAACCATATGGAGTTAATTCGGGTAGCGCTGTCTATGTGTCAGGCCTATTCAATTGACTAGTTAGAAATGGCTTTCCGTTGCTTGCAAACCGTTGGCAGATAGTCGAAAAAGTCTTTTCGTATTTCTAATAAAATTTTACATTTTTTTATGTTTATACTAATAAATAAATAAACAAATATGTACCCTTTTGGTCGACCACTTTTTGCCATTTTTACGTTCGAGACATTATTCCATCCGTAAAACTTTCAGGCCGCCAAATGGTGTCACCTCAACAATAATATTGTTTATCGTATAGTGACTTTTGACACCAATTACAATAACAACAACTGACTAACTGCCAAAGATAAATGAAGTTTGCGTGCCGAGCTTCATAACATAATTTATTTAATTAATTTAGCGTTTATTATGATAATTTCATTGATGCAAACTTAATAGAGTGGAAAATGTAAGCGCCTATGTATGTATGTGTATTTGTGTATCTGTAGTTCGGTAATGCGATTAAACGTGCCGGCAATGAGTAACGAATGCATTTGCATAAAAGGAATAACCTCAGCTAACAGATTGCAAATTAAACTACTTAGTTAAAGGCGAGAAATCGATGAACTTTGTGCCGAAAGCCACGCACACACACAGATATCCCTATGTATGTGTATACTTACACATAAACACATATAACTGCATAGAAGCGAGCAGACGACCGCAAATTGTGGCCTGGCTTACTAATCAATTTATTTTCGCATTACACACGCACACTCACTCTTTTATTGTATATATGTGTTAGTACATGCATACGTGTGTGTGTGTGATTGCGCTTATACGTAATTGTAATTTACTATGGTTTATTGCGCGCGCCACAAATTAGCATAAAAATCACAAGCACGCGGAATAAATGAATAAAACAGCCAAAACAACAACATGACTACCAACAACAACAACAAATATACATAAGTTAAACGCTAAGAAAGCGCCAATTGAAAGCTAAAAGCAGCAACAGAAATTACGCATAGCTGCACACAACAACAACACGCGACGAAAAGACGAGCGCGAGCGGCAGCAGCGGCAGGGACAGCGGCGGCACTTGCGCCACAAAGAAACTATCGCAGGCGAGGAGCAGCATGCAGTAGAAACGGGCCGTCAATGTCGCTGCTCTTTTGCACTTTGCAATTCAATTGCCGCCGTTGAGGCTCGCTTGCACCGGCACTGGCACGACTGGCATGTGGGGGGCAAAGGGTAAGTTGGTGCTCTGTGGCTGATATCATCGATGTGGCTTAGGTGCTAAGTGGTGAGGCATATTGTGTGCTATTTGCTGGTTGTTAGAAATTTATGCAGCAGATTCAAACACACACACACACACTTATACATATAAATGTGTGAATGCGTGTGCGTGTGAGTCATGTGGCTGTGGCTGTGGCAGTGTTGTTAATCGGCGCATTAGATTTGCATTGGCTGGCAATCTTGGTGAGTGTGCGCTTGCTATGCCGTGGCATGCAACAGGCCAACACAAATTACAGTTGACAGCCTGAAAAATGCTAAATTAAAGATATAATTAAATGACAATGAAAGCGTTGACGATGATTTTATGCGTCAATTGGCAGCGCCAAATGTTTGATGATTCAGTCGCTATTATTATCGAAGGAGTGACGAGCAAAAACAAAAACAAATATGGCTATGAAAGTATGTTTGAAATAATAGCAACCTTCGATTTTCCAAGCGTTAAGAGAGTTGTGAATCGAACAAGCTGTACCAGGTGTTCAAACAGATTGACTACACTTGCGTTGCAACCTTGTGCTAATACACATATAATCTGCAGCTTTGGCTAATAGGAGATGTATTTGTCCCATCAGGACAAAGCCAGACCATCAGCCATCCTGAGACCCAGTATTCATTATTGGATAATATTCGACCGAATAGACCACGTCCAGCACGCAGTGAAGGACAATTTAGCAGCCTTAGCTGTACACGAAGACCGTGCAGGGTCGCTTTGGCGCCGTTCGTAGCAACTCGGACTGACGTATGGAAGGACTTGGCGCATTTTACGTCGAGATCTTAAGTTGAAAACGTACAAAAAAAAGGTTGTGAAAGAACTGAAGCCGCTCGAACTTCCCAAGCAACATCGCTTCGATCTATTGGCTCTTGAAAAGTTCCAAGAAGATCCCACGTTTGCGAGCCAAATGTTGTTCAGCGATGAGGCCCAAATCTGGCTCAAAGGGTATGTAAACACGCAAAATTGCCGCATTTAAGACGAAGTGCAACCTGAAGAGATTCAAAACCTGTCATTATTTCCAGAAAAAGCAACGGTTTGTTGTGGTTTGTGGCCGGTGGAATCATTGGTATGATATTTGGTTTCAACAAGACGGCAGCACTTCTCACACATCACATTAATGAGTGGATTTATTGAGAGACCACTTTAGTGAACAGATAATTTCACATTTCGGGCCGCTCAATTGGCCATGAAGATCGCGTAATATCACATTGTTAGACTTTTTTCTGTGGAAATATGTAAAGCCTAAAGTCAAGACGGACAAACTCCCTTCGATTCAGGTCTTGAACCAAAAGATCACGGGTATCATTCGCCACTTACCAGTAGAAATGCTCCAACGAGTCATAGAAAATTGGACTTAACGGATGACGTAGCCACGACCAACATTTGAAAGACATATTTTTCAAAAAATTAATGCCAAAGAAAATTCTTTCGAATGATAATACACATTCGCCATTAAATTTAAAGTTTCTGTGTTTTTTATTTAAAATAGTGGGGAACCTCGAAATGGGTCGCCCTTTATATGTATTTGTATAATTAATTTTGATTTTATTTTTCATTAAATGAAAATTAAAAAAAAAAAAATTGAAAACTAGAATTGCGCCAATGAATGAAATTGTACGGTTGTTTAACAACACTAAAAGGCTTTTTTACAACGGTAAGCCAGCAGAAATGGTAATTTAGAGTTAAAACTTATGTTACACCCACTTAGCTCATTTCCGTTTTCAGCACACAATATCAAAAAACGAAAAAAATACAAAAACAAATTTATTTAAGTTTTCATTTTTAGCCTCAGTGGCGGCTGGGTAACTGAAGTCCAAAACGGTTTGCGAAGTCCAAAACACAAAAAAAAATGAAAAAAGCTACCAGACAAAGCTTTTACAGCCATTTAGGCATTAAATCACTTCAACGCAGACTCCAACAAAATAAAAACGCGCAAAAACAACAAACACTAAATAAATAATATGTAATTGCGCTTATACGCATAATGATTTATAGACACCTACAAATTACCACAAAAAGTACAACAACAAAATAAAAAAAATACAACAACAAAAAAGTACAACAACAAAAGAAAAAAACTACAACAACAAAATAAAAAAATTACGAAAACAAAATAAAAAATTACAACAAAGCAAAAAAGTTTTGAAAAAAGCAAACTTCAACTTCCGCAGCCATTAGCAGTTCATTGAACGTAATGAGCAATCGTTTCGCAATGGACATGAGCCAATCAAGCGTGAAGTACAAAAGGCGAACGAAACAAATTTACACAAAAAAGCCAACAACAAATGTTGTAAAACCATAAAATTACTACAAATACGAATGTATGTGTATGTGTGAGTACATATGAAATAATAGCAAAAACACAATTGTAAATGCCTTTAATTTATACATTTCAATGCAAAATCGAGCACATATGGTCGATCTGGCCACGCCGCCACTACGACAATCACGCGCCGCTTAACACTTTCAATTAGGCGCGCGGCAAATGAGTGGGCGCCACCACTGAAAAGGGCTGACGCGCCGCCACTTTTAGCGTTTTTCTACGCGCTTTTGTCCACAATTGATTGAATAGTCGCATTAAACTGTGGCAAGCCCTGCTAAATGAAAGGGTGAAGCAAAAAAAAAAAAAAATTGAAAAAAAAATAAAAAACATTATAAAAAAAAAAAATAAAAAAATGAAAAATTGAAAATAAAAAAAAAATATTTAAAAAATAAAAAAAAATCTAAAATAAAACAAAAAAAGTTAATGAATATAAAGCAAAAAAAATAAAAGAAGTTCAAAAAAAATTGAAAAAAATAAAAAAGTTAATGAGAAATATAAAGCAAAAAAATAAAATAAAAAGTTCAAAACAATAAGCGCTTGTAATTAGTTTCAGCCTAACGGTTTTCCGTTTCGCTAGCCAACATCCCTTTCGACCGGTTGTTTTATTGTAGCGCAGCAAATACGGTACTTCGCTTGGTACTAAAACTTACACGATCTAAGTAAAAAATACAAATACATACATACAGGTATATGTAGCGGTACAAATTGCGCTAATTGAAAGCAATGAATCGGTTTCACATACCCGCTCTCGCTGCTAACTATAGCTAATGGTAAATGGAGCGTTTCGTGTCGGCGATAGGCAATCAAGCGCTATTTTGCACGTACTTAACGACGCTCGATTGCTATTGCATAATGTTGCGATAAAAATCAACAACAACAACACGAGTAACAATGTGTTTATCTTTAACGCCCGATAAGTGGGATATGTTTGGTATCTTTCATGTGATTTTCTATACGTGTGTATACAGTGCACTGAACTTTTCTTGAATTAGTTATAGACTAACATGAAAGTAACGTGAAGCAACCCTGATAGGCAGTCTACTGACTTTGCGAATATCTTATTTCGATACAGGAAACAGATTCCGGTAAGAATATGTGTTTAGTATACGCTTGCCTTTCTAAAGTAAAAGTGTTTTTGATTGGTAAAAATTATTCAAAGATGGTCGAGAATGCGTCGACGACGAAGCACGTCCTGGACGGCCATCAACATCAATTGATGATCAAAACGTCAATAAAACAAGTAAGGAAGGGCTTAGTTCGGGTGTCACCGAACATTTTATACTCTCGCATGATAAAGTGATAATCGAGATTTCATTATCCGTCATTTACATGTTTTTCAAATACCGTATTTGTGTAAAGTTTTATTCCGCTATCATCATTGGTTCCTAACATATATATATTATACAGAGAAGGCATCAGATGGAATTCAAAATAGCGTTATATTGGAAGAAGGCGTGGTTGTGAATCGAATTTAACCATATTTCGTACATGTCATCATGGTGTTAAGAAAATATTATATACCGAATTTCATTGAAATCGGTAGAGCAGTTCCTGAGATATGGCTTTTGGTCCATAAGTGGGCGACGCCACGCCCATTTTCAATTTTTAAAAAACTCCTGGGTGCAGCTTTCTTCTGCCATTTCTTCTGTAAAATTTAGTGTTTCTGACGTTTTTTGTTAGTCGGTTAACGCACTTTTAGTGATTTTCAACATAACCTTTGTATGGGAGGTGGGCGTGGTTATTATCCGATTTCTTCCATTTTTGAACTGTATAAGGAAACGATTATATAGAGTTTGGTGGATATAGCTTTAGTAGTTTCCGAGATATGTACAAAAAACTAAGTAGGGTGCGGGGCCACGCCCACTTTTCCAAAAAAATTACGTCCAAATATGCCCCTCCCTAATGTGATCCTTTGTGCCAAATTTAATTTTAATATCTTTATTTATGGCTTAGTTGGGCCGATTTTGCCCATATTCGAACTTAACCTTCTTATGGAGCCAATACGTGTACCAAGTTTCATCATGATATCTCAATTTTTACTCAAGTTACAGCTTGCACAGATGGACGGACGGACAGACAGACATCCGGATTTCAACTCTACTCGTCACCCTGATCACTTTGGTATATATAACCCTATATCTGACTCTTTTAGTTTTAGGACTTACAAACAACCGTTATGTGAACAAAACTATAATACTCTCCTTAGCAACTTTGTTGCGAGAGTATAATAAAAATGAGAATCGACGATTCACAATCAGAGATCTTACTGGCATCGATGGAATATTGGAAGGATCGATGAAATCCTGTTTGAAAATCATTTGGGCCTGAGAAAAGTGAAAGCACGATTGGTTCCAAAATATCTCAATTTTTTCGAAAAACAGCGTCGCGCTAACGCTGTGAAACAATGCTTTCCGACTACCAGCATGTAATGAAACGTATTATTACTAGCGTTTGGTCTTCGATCTATGCCTACGATACGGAAACAGACGATCAATCGGCCGAATATTGAGGGAATGCTGAGCCGAAGCCGATAAAGCCATGTCAAAGCAGGCCAAAATCAAGGTTATGTTGACCGTTTTCCTCGATTATCGTATGCCGAAATTCTTCTGATTGCCCAAACTGCCAATAAGGAATACTATTTGAGTGGTATGGGTCGTTTGCGCGAAGGTATTGGTAAAAAGAGTCCGGAATAATGGACAGGCAACTCTCGGTTTTTGCAACACGATATGCACCGTCGCATACTAAAATAATTCTTCGTGAGTTCTTCGTCAAATTTTTAACCAACGTCGTTTCGAAACCAGCGTATTCGCTTGTTTTAGCTGTGTGTGATTTTTGGATATTCAGCAAGCTCAAACGATCACTTCGGGGAAACCGTTGAGTCAATTTAAGACTTTAAGAATACAAGTGAATTACGAGCAAGGGGGATTACTTTGAGGGGGGAGGACGACATAGTTTTTGAAAAATAAATTAAGAATTTTAAAATGTTGAAAACATAAAACTTACTATTTTTTGCTCATAGTTGAATATGTAGATGATCAGCGCAATGCTCTGAGCCGGTTTAGCAATGTTCGTCTTTATGTTTGTACTATATATACACAAAGTTTTAGAGATATCGATTTGACAATTTTCATACGACTTCTTCTCCCCAAAAAGCAGCTCTTTTGTCAGAACCGCCAATATCAACCTTCAAAGCTTACATCTGCCATACAAACTGATCGATCAAAATCCAGTCCTTTTATGGAAAACTATCTTATTTTGCGAGACACGTAACAATTTCCAAAGAAATCGGTCAGAACGGACTACTATAGCATATTGTACCATACAAACCAACTAGTTAAAATCAATCGAAAAATCTTTTTTTGTCCTTTTATACTATAGGAAATGCAGCTGTGAATGTCATCATAGCTTTGGTAAAACCGAAGTTAGCGTTTTCTCTTATTTTCACAGTTTTTAATAATAATTGAAGACGTGCGTTTAGTCATACTAATTGTCTTAAACATTTTATAACAGAAACTGAAACCTTGCTTAGAGTTTTTGACTTGTTTCTGTATTTAAGCACAATATCTAACCGCCACAATCTCGTTGTAGGAATTCAGTCATTTTTATTAACGGCTTTATTCTTTAAATCTTGCGACCGAAATTTTTATGCTTCGACATCAAGTGATCTCAAGCGATAAATTGCTAACACAAATAATTTATTGCATAGAAAAATGAGACATTAAATAAATCCCACACAAAGTAAGAAGGAAAAACCCAACTAATGCTGACAACGCATCATTAATTTAGAAGTTTTAAAGCACGCTATCACAAAAGCTGGGCGGAAAGGCTGATAAAAATCGAAAAATGCTAGATAATACAACAAACAAGAGCTGCCACAACGGATGGAATTGAGTAATAAAGAAATCAAATTAATGGACGTATGCAGATTAATTGAAATAAAATATTTAATTTAAGCATTACTGAGCGCTCTGAGCGTATGTTATTGTAAAAGTTGAAAAAAAAAACTTGAAAATATGAGTTTTTGTATCACAGCAATACACCTACGTCTGGCTGATCGGTGAACCGATTGCATTAAATCATTGCTGCGGTTATTTGATATGTATGCGATAAGATTGTCTTACTGTCTAGCAAAGTTACTAAAGCCATATGTGATAGATACTATATGAATGACTTACACCTGTGTTAAAACTATTTAAGGTATTCACATATGTATCTTGATATATGGTATATGTACATTAGAGTGGGTCCAAAAAAAATTCGAATATTTTGTTTTCCTTTCATGCTCTGAAAATTGGTTGATAGACACCTATAAGAAATATAACTGAATGGTCCTTCGCCTAACGCTTTTCTATTTTTTCTTATTATATGAATAAACCGTTTTTCGGATTATGTAGAAATACGATTTTTTCGTAAACTTATTAAAAACTTACTAAAAAATTGTACATTAGGGTGGGTAGGTGTTTTGGATTATGTAGGAATACGATTTTTTCGTAACCCTATCCGTTTAAGAGATCTTAACGACTAAAATTTGATTATTTTAAAGACAATTTCTTTTTGCCCATTAGGGTGGATAAAAAAAAATTTTCTCGCTTCGAACTCGGAAAAATTAGTTGATAGACACCTCTAAGAAAGGCTATCCAAGTATGAGCTTTTCATTGTAACGGAAAGCTCCTCCGCCTAACGGTTTTCTATTGTTTTCTTATCATCAGCTAGAAAAATTCATATAAACCGGTTTTCGGATCATGTAGGAAATCGAGTGCTCTTCAAAAAGATCTCTAACGATTTTTTAGTAAGCCTAACAGTTTAAAAGCATACAATTAAAATTTTATTATTTCAAAGAATTTTTTGTACATTAGGGTGGGTAAAAAACCGCATAGCTTTTTTACTTCATTCTCTGAAACATTGGTTGATAAACACTTCTAAGAGCAGCTCTCCAAGTATGAGCTCTTAATTGGAAAACTAATTCTATAGGAAGAAGTGCATTTTTTTGGACTCACCCTACTGTACATCTATTTTTAAATATATTCCATTTCATATTATAAATCGGAAAACTGCTAGTTTTATAGGAGAAACAAAAAATTTTTTTTGGAACCACCCTAATGTACATCAAGTTTTAAATATATTCCATTTCATTTTATAATTCGTAGAACTAACAGTTTTATAAGAAAAAGCGAAAACAATTTTATTTTTTGACCCACCCTAACGTACATCTACCTATAAGTGCATATACAGTGTATTCTATTTCATTGTTGCGTTATTTATCTCCACTGCCGACATTCGTCAAATTAGAAAGGCTGTAATTTGTAAGCTGAGTGAAAGTACGCGCCGGTCTCGATTGATTGCATTTACTCATTCATTCATTCGCTCAATCATACAACCATTCATTTCGTCATATGCAAGCACACACACACATGCGTTCACCGAGCGCACGGTTCAATGCATTTAAATGGCTGTGAGTAATGGCAATCACATGTGCTAACAAATTTACACATATTTTTGTATGTATGTATATGTGTATGTATGTGTGCATGTACTAGAGTGTACTTTATGTAATTAACTGCAAGTTATGTGGCTTAATTTGGCTTCATCGTCATACTCTAATTAAGTTCGTCGCAAATACTTTGATGTATTTATTGCCGAGCACACGAGCAGACAAACAAGCAAACACGAGGGCCAAGACATAAAATAGAATTTAAGTGCCCCTTTATGTGGTGTAGAAGACTAATTAACGGTTACAATATACTATCTACTAGTACGCTTAGTGTAGTAACATTTATAGTATCATAAGGCTGTGCACATAGCCGAGTGGAGTGCAATGCAGCAACAAATTTACGAGTGCTGCTAATATAATGTTATATGTAGTATATAGCACACACTTTGTAAACTCTTGGGTTTCGCAGAGTCATTGACTGTTGCTCGCTGTTCCACTACGTGCTTAGCCTAAGATGTAAAGTTGCCAACCAATGATTGTTTTATGGAATGAAATACAGATGTACATTGTTACGGTACCAGATAAGTAATTTACAGAGTTTACCGCTTTACTATAAAACGTAACCCGATATATGTATGTAAGTTAGTTTAGAGGCAGGCTAGTGAGCCACGCCTAGACCAGGTTTTGGGCCTTAGCGAAGGCAGATGAAGTGCGGTTCATGCCAGCACTTGACAAGAATTTCATTAGGTTCTGTGGAACTATCGATACCTCTTCCATGATTGCGCCCTCAATTGAGGCGTTTTCTTGCCAATGCAGGACAAGTGCATAAGAAAGCTGTATTGTTTCCCTGGTGCCTTGATTTTGGTATTTCCTGCAGTCATCTCGATCTGCCTTTCTCGTACCGTAAGCTTGTGCCATAATTAGACTGTGACCAGGGAGTATTCCAATCATGCTCCTACAGTCTCTTCCAACAAGAGAGCGCAGGAACTTTGTGTATCTCAGAACCACCGCTTTGAATATGACTTTTGTAGTTTCGATGCCGATAGGACGTTTCATCGCGTTTTAACCCCACATGCCATTATATTATCTATATCGGTACCATTAACAGATGACAGCCATGCACCATTCTTGGCAATCTTGTCCACCATCTCATTGCTATTGATGCTTTTGTTAGCTGACACCCAGTAGAAGTGAAGTC
Organism: Bactrocera tryoni; assembly: GCF_016617805.1. NCBI lineage: Eukaryota > Metazoa > Arthropoda > Insecta > Diptera > Tephritidae > Bactrocera > Bactrocera tryoni. Next base: position 25,897,796 of record NC_052501.1, read on the forward strand.
GCTTGCTTCTGGCGACACTTTCTACCACCGCCCTGCTTCCAAGGCCACTTCTGGCCGAAATCCGAAACCCTAAATAGTTTCTTCTCCGATTTTTCTTAGAATATAATGTGTCAATATTCGCATGCTCTAGAATTGGCGATCATTAAAGCATAGTTTGTTTTGCGCATGGTTTTTAGTTAATAAAATCTGGTTATATAAGCAAATATATTTAGGAAGGGATATTTAAAAACCGGGTTTTCATCAATGACATCGATTAGATCATTTTGATAGCCCTACAAAAAGTAAGAAAATGTCGAGAGAGGAAAAGGATCTAAGCTAAGACCATCGCTTAAACTGTGGTCTTAAAGAGAACGAATGCAAATATTCAGCCGTAGTAAGAAATAATTACGAGATTCTGAGTCACCACCACTAACAAAATATACTTTCAAGCTGAACATATAATGGCAGCTCTTGAATTTCTTCAGGTTGTTCTACGTCCCAAATGCGGAAATTTTGCTGTTTTACGTATCAATTGAGCCAGAAATGGGCCACATCGTTGAACAAAATTTGGCTCGAAAATGTCGGATCTTCTTGGGCTCTTTAGGAGCCCACAGAGCGAAGCGAAGTCCATTGGAAAGGTCGAGCGGCTTTAGTTCTCGCCGTAAAATGCGCCAAGTCGTTCCATTCGTCAGTCCGAGTTGCTGCGAACGGCGCCGAATCAACTCTCCATGTTCTTCGTGTACACTATCAGCTACTTACTACAGCTGCTATATTTTCTGCACTGCGTGCTGAACGTGATCTATTCGGTCGAATATTATCCAGTAATGAATGCTGGGTGTCAAGATGGGTGATGGTGTTGCGAATAGTAGGCTCGGAAAGCCGATTAAGTTGACCGAAGCGCGCGAAATACATTCTTTACAAAACGTGAATTTTCGTAATAAAGTTGAACGATTTGTAAACGTTGTTCAGACATTAGTCTTTCCACGTTGAAATACCAAACAATAAGAACAAAAATAACAAGACAACTTGACACAATTCAAGCGTGATCTGTCAAAAAAAAAGGCTGTTAAAAAAAGTGACTATACTTGAATCACAAGTTATATGAGGTTTATCCACTGAGTTATTATAATATCTGGTTGCACTAACAGCAGGCTGACAATTTAAGCAGTCAAAATAACGAAAATAATTTTTGGGATACTAATTTTTTTATTTTGAATAAGTAATAATCGGAGAAAGCCATGACTAACTCCTTCTATTTGGACAGCATACAAGCATGTATGTATATGCTAGTTTAAGGAGATATTTGGGTTTTGAAATTTTTCTCATAGTATGCTACGTCAAGAATATTTTGCCAAAGTTTCAAAGCAATGGCAATAAAATTGTAGGAGATATATCCTTCAGGAGAGCGGTCCCTTGCGCTAGAACGGTCGGCAACATCAATCTTTGATTGTGTGTTTCTCGAAACATCGTTTTTAAAGTCGGTGTTTAGGCTTTCTCAAAAACCAGTAAAGCGATTTTAATGAAATTTTTCACAGTTCTTTTGAATAGCATGAGCATGACTTCATGATTGATTGAAGACTATTTTTTCGATTGCAATTCATTTTTCAAGGAAATTTGTGTTAAAAATTATACTTAGAATCATATTTTGTTTGCAACTTTGACAAAAATTAAAATTGTTTTTCAAATACTTCGATTAGTTACGACCTATACTCATCTAGTAACCGATGAAATTTGTTTTTTTGATTTTGCATGAATTCATTGTCTCTTATGCTGACCACTGCGAGGAGACGTTTTTGAGCTGTGCCTCCGGAAACCAGCTTCCGATGGCTGAATTTCCATCTTTTTTTATGAAAATATAATTTTTTCACCAAATATTACTAACATTTTCCCTTTGATGTGCTCAAGAGTTATATCCAATTTATTAATTTTTTTATATAAAGAAAAGGTGAAAATAGGCATTCAAAACCCACGTAACCTCTTAAATCTCTTAGCTGAGAAATATAATATTCTCCACATGTTTTGTGGAAATATATTAAGTTGAAAGACCACAAGCTGTTGAAGCTTCAACAAGCTTACCTCATGCGGCACAATTATTCATCAAATTACAAAACACCTTGTCGTGTTCAAATCGTTAGTGTTAGCTGCCAAGTATACAAGCAAATTCTAAAGAATTCTTCAAAGGGTGTGTCTGCACAGAAATTTGGCAAGTTGTGAGCCCTTTTTGTGTGCAATTCTTAAAGAGTTTGTACAATTTAATTGACTAAAGCGAGTTATAGCCAGCAAAGCTTGCGCATTTACATACCTTTTATGAATATACAAACAATATAACGTACATATATGCATATGTATGTATGTATATGTATACACTTGTGAGCATAATTATGACTTAACATATGTCTTTGCTTAAAATTTTTTGTGGTTTTACAAAATTCCTTAATCTCGCAGGTACACAAACGCGCATATTTACACCAAAACACACACGTGCCACATTCGCTTAATCCGCGTGTTTTTCGGTGTCTTTTTCCAACTTGTCTGCAGTTTCTTAAGAATCACAGCCGCTTGGTCATAAGACACCGCCGCCTGTCGGCTTTTGGACGGAAGTCATGTTAACACTTTGTGCCCGGCTAAGCCCCCAGCAACAACAATAACAGCAATAAATAAATGCGGAGTTTAAGTTGCATGGAACTTAAGGTTTTTTGTTGCTTGCGGTATTTGAGGGATTGCTGCCTGCTGGTCTGTCACCGGCAGTGTCGCCACGTAGCGACAGGTTTTTTGCCCCGCACAAATGCCTTTTTTCTCGTTTTTTTCGCTTTTTTTCTCGTTTTTTTCGCCTTTTTGCTTTGAAGTCGACAGGAAGCCCTTCAGCCGCAGTTTGGTAAATCGCTGCCACTCGGTTGACACTTTGCCCACAACACATTACGGCGCAGTGAGTCGCAAAAAGCGGCCGGTAATAAATTTGCAACAGTAATGTAAATCTACTATTATTTATTTATGCAAAAAATGGCAGCAAAAAGTTCATTGTTATGCGGTTTTACAGTATGCACAGGCATATTTAAATTTCCGTTGGAGCGTTTAATGCAGGGGTCGCTTGAAATTTACTCGTACCATATATCGGGTGATTTTTTAAGAGCTTGATAACTTTTTTTAAAAAAAAAACGCATAAAATTTGCAAAATCTCATCGGTTCTTTATTTGAAACGTTAGATTGGTTCATGACATTTACTTTTTGAAGATAATTTCATTTAAATGTTGACCGCGGCTGCGTCTTGGGTGGTCCATTCGGAAAGTCAATTTTGGGCAACTTTTTCGAGCATTTCGGCCGGAATAGCCCGAATTTCTTCGGAAATGTTGTCTTCCAAAGCTGGAATAGTTGCTGGCTTATTTCTGTAGACTTTAGACTTGACGTAGCCCCACAAAAAATAGTCTAAAGGCGTTAAATCGCATGATCTTGGTGGCCAACTTACGGGCCCATTTCTTGAGATGAATTGTTCTCCGAAGTTTTCCCTCAAAATGGCCATAGAATCGCGAGCTGTGTGGCATGTAGCGCCATCTTGTTGAAACCACATGTCAACCAAGTTCAGTTCTTCCATTTTTGGCAACAAAAAGTTTGTTAGCATCGAACGATAGCGATCGCCATTCACCGTAACGTTGCGTCCAACAGCATCTTTGAAAAATACGGTCCAATGATTCCACCAGCGTACAAACCACACCAAACAGTGCATTTTTCGGGATGCATGGGCAGTTGGCCACCAAGATCATGCGATTTAACGCCTTTAGACTATTTTTTGTGGGGCTACGTCAAGTCTAAAGTCTACAGAAATAAGCCAGCAACTATTCCAGCTTTGGAAGACAACATTTCCGAAGAAATTCGGGCTATTCCGGCCGAAATGCTCGAAAAAGTTGCCCAAAATTGGACTTTCCGAATGGACCACCTAAGACGCAGCCACGGTCAACATTTAAATGAAATTATCTTCAAAAAGTAAATGTCATGAACCAATCTAACGTTTCAAATAAAGAACCGATGAGATTTTGCAAATTTTATGCGTTTTTTTTTTAAAAAAAGTTATCAAGCTCTTAAAAAATCACCCGATATATGTACATATGTATATATAGATATACGGGTGTAAAATAGCAGCTTTATTATGTAAATATATATTGCTGCAGTTAAGCAAATATTTAAATTGTAATTTAGTGGGGAAAGTGTTACAAAGTTCACCAGCAGTTGCTAAAAAATTCTCTAGAATTCTCTTGTTGCAGCATTGGTTAACAGATCTTACTGCCGTGCGGCTTTGAGAACATTTTTCATTTAATTATGAAATATTTAACCACCTATGGACCAGTGTAGATAATATATATTTACTATATAGTGTGTTTGGAACATAAGAAGGTAAGTTTACACCAAATTTCTTGAAAAAAAAAAATGTTTATACAAAATAAAGTAAAAAAAAAAGTTCAAAAACTGGGTAATGTGAATTTTTCATAACAATTTTGAGGTTATGTGAAAAAAGTTTGAATACAAAAGTTATAGATCTTTTCATCAGCTACAATATTGCCATACAATTTTTTTCTATAGGACTGGTAGTTTTGAAGGAAATCGAGAAAATCCGTTTAAACTCTTAAAGGGTTATATACAGTTAGAATTTTCACCAAAAAATTTTTATTTTATTTTCTTAATGTACATACGAGGTGTGCTCAAAAAGTTTCGCGAATTTTGTGTTTTTTCAAAAGTTATTTATTTATTCATGAATATCTATTTTGTCCCCTTCAAAGTAATCCCCATGAGATATTATACACTTGTGCCAACGGTTTTTCCAATCTTCGAAGCACTTCAAAAAATCATTTTTTTTTATCTTCTTCAGCTCCTCCTTCGATGCCGTCTTTATCTTGTCAAGAGAAGCGTAACGTCGTCCTTTCATGGGCCTCTTCAGTTTAAGGAACAAGAAAAAGTCACAGAGGGCTAGATCTGGGGAATACGGTGGCTGCGGCATCATTAGTGTGTTGTTTTTGGACAAAAAGTTGCGCACAAGCAACGATGTGTGAGCAGGGGCGTTATCGTGGTGCAAAAGCCAATTTTTGTTCTTCCACAAATCCGGGCGTTAAACCTAAACGTTAAACCGATAAACGTTGCTTCAGTCCAAGGTAGCTTCTCCGTATGCCACAGTCAACATTCGCAATGCATCCGCGCACTGAATTTCGTTTTTCACGCAACATTTTATACAGGTTCTTTGATCCATTTTTTTGAATAGGTAAAAATCGAAGACGATCCAAAACACGTGCAAGCAAAGCAGCTGTCAACAATTAAATGAACATTCAAAATGGCCGAGCTTGCCGGCATAAGTGAGAGACATGAGTACCAACATAACGCCACAAAAAATTCGAAATTCGAAAATTAAAAATTCACGATACTTTTTGAACACACCTCGTATATTTAAGAATACACACAAACAATTCCATATCATTCTGGTGAATATTTTCGAAGTTACACCCAAATTTGAAAAGGCATTTCAGAGTACTTGGAAGTACAAGACCAAACGAGAAACACGTTTTTTTCTCAAAATGGTAGTCACCGCAAAACGTCTTTTTTTTTAGAGGATTTTCGGATCAATAATTTTAAAAGTTTTCTTCGTCCTTCTAACTGTATATAACTCCTGAAGAATTCAGCCAACCCTCCACCACTTCGTTCGAGAAAACCTTATTTTAACACCTAAAAATTCAGCCACCCCGGTAATTTGAAGAGTTTTAACATGTTTAAAAAAAGTATACTTGTAAATTTGAAGGTGCCACAGAAACTGTCTTTGTTCACTTTAAAAAAGGAAAATCAGTTAAAAGCTATTACTTGCTACTGTGATCAAATTGAAAGGTGAATTTTGTCCATTTCATCTCCTTCAAAGTAATCCCCTCCCGCTGCAATACATTTATGCCAAAGAATTTTCCAGTTACCATAGCACTTGGAAACATCCTCCGTCGTGATGGCCATCAGAGCCTTCTTCGATTCAGCTTTTATATCCTCAATTGAGTCAAAACGGTATCGTCGGAGTGGTCATGCGAATTTGCTGAATAGCCAGAAGTTACACGAAGGTAAAGCAGGTGAATGCGGTGATTGCGGTACGATATTAGTTGAAAAGGTGGCGAAATGATCACGAATAGCCAATGCAGTATGAGATGGTGCATTATCGCACTTGTTTGTTCAATAAATTTAGACATAGTAAAAATCGAAGAATTCACTTTTAGAGTCTCACAAAACGACGCGTATCTCAAATCCTAATGAATATTTTCATATAAAATTTAGCATAGATGTCACTGACAGTACTGTCAACTTACAGAAACAAAATTTAACGATTCAAAAAACACGCGAAGTATAAATTAAAAATTCACCCTTCAATTTGATCAAAGAAAACCATAACAACACCGAATAAGATGGGGTTCGAATTGATCCTGTGACCAACTTAATCCCCGGATTTTTTCTTAAGTGACTTTTTCCTGTTCTACGACTTCAAGAGAAAGCTTGCTAGAACGGCATGTAGTTGTTGGGACTGAGTTCTAATATAAAGCTAAAGTAAAAACAAAAATTGTACCGAAAAGTTCGAATTTTTTTTAAGGGATGGCATAAAAACGACGATATTTGGGAATTTAAAAAATTGCGTTCTTCAATATTGATGTATTGAGGGAATATGATACTGAAAATCTTGGTGTTGGCTAAACTCAACCCTACTTTAAGTGATGTCTTTAGACCAATTCGAGTACACGCCTTACTATATAAAATGGTCTTAAGACAGAGAGACTTATCTATAAACGTATATGTAAAGGCCTGACTACTATCGGGTGATTTTTTAAGAGCTTGATAACTTTTTTTAAAAAAAAAACGCATAAAATTTGCAAAATCTCATCGGTTCTTTATTTGAAACGTTAGATTGGTTCATGTCATTTACTTTTTGAAGATAATTTCATTTAAATGTTGACCGCGGCTGCGTCTTAGGTGGTCCATTCGGAAAGTCCAATTTTGGGCAACTTTTTCGAGCATTTCGGCCGGAATAGCCCGAATTTCTTCGGAAATGTTGTCTTCCAAAGCTGGAATAGTTGCTGGCTTATTTCTGTAGACTTTAGACTTGACGTAGCCCCACAAAAAATAGTCTAAAGGCGTTAAATCGCATGATCTTGGTGGCCAACTTACGGATCCATTTCTTGAGATGAATTGTTCTCCGAAGTTTTCCCTCAAAATGGCCATAGAATCGCGAGCTGTGTGGCATGTAGCGCCATCTTGTTGAAACCACATGAGTCAACATTTAAATGAAATTATCTTCAAAAAGTAAATGTCATGAACCAATCTAACGTTTCAAATAAAGAACCGATGAGATTTTGCAAATTTTATGCGTTTTTTTTTTAAAAAAGTTATCAAGCTCTTAAAAAATCACCCGATAGAATTAAATTTAGTTAGTCCTAAACTTCAAAAGGTGCGTGTGTAAATTTGACAGCTGACCATCATGAATTGCTGAGGCAAGTTTAGACGTCCACTGCTCAAATGAGGTTGTTACCGACGAAAACATCAAAAATGTCCACAAAATAATTTTGGACGATCATAAAGTGAAGTTGTTCAAGATAGCAGCACTCTAAAGATATAGGGATTGGGTATGAGAAAGCTCTGTGCCAAGTGGGCGGTGTGCCAGCTCACTTTTGACCAAAAACAACGAGGAGTTGATGACTCGGAGCAGTATTTGTAATAAACCCAAGTGTTTGGGTCGATATGTAGCAATGGAAGAAACATGGTTTCAGTTTATCACTCCGAAGTCCAATTGACAGTAAGCCGAGGGGACAGCACACGTTAACCCGCTCCAAAGCGTGCAAAAACGGAATAGATGGCTGACAAGGTTATGACGTCTGTATTTTGGGATGCGCAAGAATAATTTTCATTTAATTGGAAGAACCATCAACAGTGACTATAACATAGCGTTATTGGACCATTTGAAAGACAAAATCTCAAAATTTGAAGAAAAAGTAAGTGTTGTTTCACCAAGACAGTGCAAAGTATTCCAAGTCAGTGAAAACGATGGCAAAAATCCATGAATAAGACTTCGAATTGCTTTCGGATTCACCGTATTCTCCATATCTGGCCCTCAGCGCTTATCGGTGGGAAGAAGTTTTCATCGAATGAAGAGGTGTTCGCTGAAACTGAGGCCTATTTTGAAGCAAAATATACAAAATGAAATCGAAAAGTTAAAGGTCGTAATCATTCAACTCTCTTAAAAATGTGATAATAAAGCTCTAAAAACCATCGAAGGTAATAAATATAAATTTTAGAAAATATAAAGGTACTGGTAAAAGACTGCAACGTCACGAGAGATGGTTTGGAAAGTGAAGAAGCGACTTGAGCGAAATCCACGACGAAGTGTCAATCAAATGGCTAAAGAACTGAAAATATCCGACCGCAACATCCAACACATATTGAAAAATGAGCTGAAGGTCTAGGCCCATGATCTCACACCGAAGCAGCAACAAGTAAGACTTGAGAGAGCGAAGCAGCGCTTTGCCGAAAGCGGTCAAATTTCGAACATTGTGTTTTCTGACGAAAAAATTTTTCCAATTGAGCAATTCGTAAACTCTCAAAACGATAGGGTTTACTTGACCGATCGTTCATACGAGAATCTAAGTCATCGGTTGGCCAACTGGAGGCAGCACCCGCCACAAATAATGGTTTGGGCCGCTGTCACCGCAGATGGGCGCTCTCCAATTGTTTTCATCGAGCCTGGCGTCAAAGTAAATGCGACATATTATCAGGAAAGTGTTCTGGAGGCTGCTTTGAAGCCGTGGGCAAACAAATATTTCGGCCGCAAACCATGGACGTTTCAACAAGACTCAGCACCGTCTCACAAAGCGCGAGTGAACCAAGAATGGCTGAAAAACAACGTTCCGAACTTCATTACGACCACACAATGGCTCTCGAATTCACCAGATGCAAATCCAATGGATTATTCTCTCTGAGCCATTTTGGAGAGCAAAGTCCGAAGAAAAAAATATACCAGTCTCGAGATGCTGAAGAAATCCATTGTCCGTGAGTGGACCAAAATACCGAGAAGTCACATTCGGGCAGCTTGCGATTCGTTTTTTGACCGTCTCAAGGCCAAAGTGAAGGCAAAAGGTGGTCATATCGAGCAAGAGTGAATTGGTCCTGAATTTATGATTATTTTCACACATTTTGTACATTAAAATAAATAAAAATAATTTTCCAAACCGAATTTATGGCTTTTTTAATTGGTTACACTTTACACTTCGAGTGCTGGACCCTGTATTAATGACGACACCATAGACATTTGAGAAACCAATATTTTGAACTAAAAAGGTCGGTTTTAAAATATTTAAAGCTCAACAAATTCAAGCAATTTTTCAAAGCGACAAAGGCCGAAGTTAAAATGCCGGCCAAAGCCTACCAAAAATTAAATACAAATACAATGCTGCTTAAGCAAATGCCGCTAATGATGATCAAAGATAGCCTAAAAGGCCTCATTAAAATTACAATGGCATATATTTGCGAAATGTTGCGGCAAAACAACAACAATTAACAACAAAAATAAACGAAGAAAAATGCAAAGCTATTTAAATACATGCGCAGCTGATAGCCGCTTCACACGCACGTCAATAGGCTTAATTAATGAAAACAAGTTCCCAAATAGGCCTCAAACTAATTTTAGTGGCATATGCATGTTTGTGTGTGTGTGTGTGTCGAGTCGCATGGTTTGGACTAAATTAAACAAGTTGGCAAGCAGTTTAGCGGCAGCTGTGCGTCAAAGCCGCGCCAAAAGCGCATTTCTGCTTATATATGTGTGTGTGTGTAGCGGCCAAAAAGGCGTGTTGCGTGCGGAATTTTATCAGCTATTTTGTATTTATATTTATTTTAACAACAAAAGCTGGCTTTTAACGAAACTTATTTATGCGCGCTGATAGCCACATCGTTAAACATATTTACGAGTGTGGAAGAAAAAAGCTAAAAAGCAACAAAGTGGAGTAAAATGGTGTCGCCAATGAACTAAGCAGCTGTTGAAATGGAAAGGTTAAATTGCAATAAGCGGTTTTCAATGTCACAAGACGCGGAAGACACCAAAAATTATAAGAATATAACGATATACATACATACATATGTATGTATGTGCATGAATGTCTGGAGTGGTTGCCTTGCATGCTCCAAAAAGTTGTTGTTATTGCGCTCATTTTGGTTGAAAATTGAAAGTCATTACACAATATTTTTTTCTTTGCGGGCATTTACTTGCACGAAGTCGCACATATGAGCATTGATATCTTATATACATGCATATTTACATGTATGTATATACTATTTATATATGAAAGTATGTGTGTGTGCCTGTTAATCATAATAAAAAGTTAAAGATACTAAAAACTGAAATTAGTCAAGTTGTAATTGCATACAAAATGTGTTGGAACACATGCCTCTTTTATATCTATGTATATATCTACATACATATATGTAAATATACATGTATTACTTTATATCCACACGTACACACTAACAAAGAATTGCACTTTAATTGCAAAATGTGCGCCAAGAGGCATTTCCAACTCTTTGTCAGCTTAATGGTTTGATCGGTCAATTTGTATGGCAGCTATATGCTATAGTGATCCGATTTGATCAGTTTCTTCGTAGATTGCAGCATTGCCTTAGGCAATAATCCATGCAAAATTTCTTGATGATATATCGTCAAATGGAAAAGCTCTCCATATAAGCCCTTGATTCCGATCGTTCAGTTTGTATGGCAGCCATATCCTTTAGTGCTCTGAAATCGGCGATTCCAACAAATGAGCAGCTACTTGGAAACAAAAAGATGTGTGCAAAATTTCAGATCGATATCTCAAAAACTTCGGGGCTAATTCGGCCTGGAGAATCAACAACTGATCAGATATTCACCAAGCGCCAAGTCTTTGAAAAGGCCTGTGTAAAAAGGTGAGACACCCACACCACCTCTTCGTCGATTTTAAAGCTGCTTTTGACAGCACGAAAAGAGCTGCCTTTATGCCGCTATGCCTGAATTTCGTATCCCCGCAAAACTAATACGGCTGTGTATACTGACGCTGAGCAAAAGCTCCGTCAGGATCGTGGAGGACCTCTCCGACCCAATCGATACCAAACGAGGCCTCAGACAAAGCGACTCCTTATCATGTGACTTTTTCAATCTACTGCTGGAGAAAATAATACGAGCTGCAGAGCTTATTTAGAAAGTACAATATTCCATAGGAGTGTACAATTGCGATGATATTGATATCGTTGGCTTCAGCAACCGCACCGTTACTTCTGCTTTCTCCAGAATAAATAAGGAAGCGTAGAAAATGAGTCTAGTAGTAAACAAGGGCAACACGAGATATCTCCTGTGATCAAACACACAGTCGTTACACTCGGGACATGGCTTTCACGTCATTGTTGACAGTCATAGCTTCCAAGTCGTAAATAATTTTCTCTCTTGGATCCAGTATTAACACCAATAACTATATCAGCCTTGGAATCCAACGCAGAATAACTCTTGCGAACAGATGCTACTACGGACTGAATAGGCAATTGAGAAGTATAGTCCTCACTCGACGAATAAAGAACGAACTTTATAAGTCACTCATTATTCCCGTTCTGCTATATGATGCAGAGGCATGGACTATGACAATATCTGTTGAGTCGGCATTACGAGTTTTCGAGAGAAAAATTCTGCGAAAGATTTATGGTCCTTTGCGCATTGGCAATGGTAAATATCGCATTTGATGGAACCATGAGCTGTACGAGATATACAGCGACATGGTTTAGTGAATTAAGAGACAGTGGGTACGCGGGCTAGGTCATGTCGTCATAATGGATGAAAACACTCCAGCTCTGAGAGTATTCGACGTATTACACGCCGGTGATAGCAAAGTAAGAGGAAGACCTCCACTCCGTTAGAAAGACTAGGTGGAGAAGAACCTGGCTTCGCTTAGAATCTCCAATTGGCGCCAAACAGCGAAAATTAGGAACGACTGGCTCGGCTATAACCGCATAAGCGGCGTCTACGCCAATAAAGAAGGAGTACATTATTATGCAACTATTAATGTAATTTAGCTTTCTCATGTCATTGCCCATCACGTCATCGCATTCTTTACGCACACATATAAACTTGTACATTCATACATTTATAAAAACCGATTGACGACCAATTTTGTAATTTTACGATTTACTTAACAATTCAATGAAGTACGATTTGCCTTTTTAGTTAGCAGTTAAATGCGTAATTCGCAATTAAAACGAGTTGAAGCGCTTTCAATTAACGCACACATAGTCCAATAGACGCCCATTTACTTGCATATACTATATATTACATACAGATATCGAGGTATTAAAATGATATTGGAAGAGAATGCAAAAATGCATATGGACATGCATACATGTCAGTCAAAATTGCAGACACATACTTGTACATATGTATAAATGCAAATAAAGGCTTAGCCATGGGCCGCTTTAGTGAACAACTAAAATAATTAAAGCCGATTAAGAGTTGGTTGCTTCGATCTGTCGGCTAAAAGTTGCTTTGAAAGTGTGGTGTTGCATGCGATTTCGAGAGTATACACATATACACACACATGTTTAATCATATGTGAATTGTATTTGAGTTATTAATTATTATTTCACACTGTATTTAAGTAATTTTAGCAATCCGTTAACAGGTCTTGCAAAAAATAGAAAAAATTGTTATTTAAAAAATTAATTTATTTTCATACACCAGCCACAGCTTATCAATTTGCTGTGGTTTATAATTACTTTTTGCATTTTTTTGGCTCTCTCAGTGATGCCATATAAATTAAATTTATTTATTTTATTACTAAATTTTAAGTTTTTCATATTAAAAGTTTGTGGCGGCGAAATTGTGTGATGTAGTTGCATGCAATATTATTTATATTCATCAGCGCGATTAAAAAATAGTAAATTGCAATTAAAAAGCGAAAAAAAGCAATAATTTATGCTGCCAAAATAATAAATATCAACACTAAAACTCTAATATATTTATTTGAAAAACAAGTTGTTTTTTTTCAACCATGTCATGTTGCACATATGAATGTACAATATTCTCATAAAAATGTACAATATTCTCTTAAAAATGCGTTTGTTAATGGTAAAATGTTCCAACTAACCAAGAATTAAAGGGAACAATTGGTTAGATTATCGGTTAAATACCCAACAGCGATAACAGAGATTTCTGTTAAAATTTGTGTGACTTGTGTTCGCTTTAAACTGCTTTTGTTTACAGTAGAATATTCCATGTAACCAAGAATGAAAGGCACATATTGGTTAGATCACCGGTGAATTACCCTATAGTGCAGCCGGTGATTTCTGTTAGATTACCGGTTAAATACCCAACAGCGCTACCAGAGATTTTTGTTAAAGTTTCTATGAGTTGCTAATGTGTAATCGTTCATTTTTTTTTTTTTACGCAAAGGCGTTAAGAGTTGCACGGTGTGTGTGTGTTAGTTTCCGCGTTAGTTCTTTAGCCGGCAGCCATGACTTGCTGTGGCAAAAAGTCAAATAAAGACTAAAGCTAGGAAAGTTTCAACCAGATTTTCTTCAAAATTTAGGTTCAGAAAATGATGATTTGATAGATAGATATACCATATAAATTATATTTTTTTGGACTTTTAATCATTTGAAATAAATAACTAACTTTATTTTTCCATACATAACAATCTTTTACTAACGCAACCCCCTGGATATATTATGTTTTCTGAATATCCGAGACTTCACCAAACTTCTCTTTTGATATGAATATATTATAAAGAGGAAATGGAGCATTTTGAAAGCTATCACATGACTAATAACGAATATATTTATCATTTACCGAGCTTTTGCTAAACTCTACTGATCCTTATTTGTCTGGAATTTTCTGCGTCTGTTTTCTTTCATTCCTCACCCACATTATTTCCATATAAGATATGCCGTTTAGTCTGTCTTTCGTTTCCCTCTCTGCATAAAAAAACGTCGAATGGTTTTATCAGATACGAAGGCGTCTTGTGACCCCTCTAGCTTTGTTTATTAATATTCTATGAAGGTGGACTCATATTACAGTTTCGAAAAAAATAGGTCAAGAATAACCTTAACAATTCAAATAGTAAAAATGGGAAACAATTTCTAGAATACAATCACTGCCATCAACAACGAATCGAAATTATTAAAATTTACTACCGAAATGCGGAGTCAGTGGCCTCAACTTTAACAGTCGTCCAATTTATGGTAGTTTAATCGTTCTGTCAGATCAACTATTGGGCGTCTAGTGGAATATGAATACACAGGCACAGTACAAAATGTTCTCGTGCCAATGAGACAAAAAAGTGCTCGTAGTGTCGAGAATATTGCTGCCGCCAGCGCAACAATTGAGGAAGACCCAAATCAATCTCTCACATGTCGTTCTCCAGCTTGACGTCGATGTGGCGAATTTTGCGAAAAGATCTTGGCCTACATCCTTATAAGATCAAATTGACGCAAGAACTGAAGTCGCTTGACCACCACAATCGTCGTTTGTTCGTGAATTGGGATGAGTAACAACTTGAAAATGATCTGGATTTTCATCGAAAAATCATTTTCAGCGATGAGGTTTATTTCTGGCTGAATGGCTTCGTCAATAAGCAAAATATGCGATGCTGTTCAAGCAGCAAGCCACACGTACTTCATAAGTTACCATTACATACCGAAAAATTACCGTTTGCTGTGCTTTATGGGCCGACGACGTCATTGGGCCGCACTGCTTCCACGATGATCAAGACTGGCACGTTAATGTGAATGGAAATCGCTACCGATCAATGATAACCGAATATTTTTGGCCCGAATTGAATGATATGGACTTGGACAATATGTGATTCCAATAGAACGGCGCCACAAGCCACATAGCGAATGCCACAATCCATTTATTGAAAAACAAGTTTGGTGAACATGTTATTTCACGAAATGGCCCAGTCAATTGGTCGCCTCGCTGCTACGATTTGACGCCGACTATTTCCTGTTGGGCTACGTCAAGTCTATGTTCTATGCCAATAAACCAGCGATGATTGATGAGCTTCGTACGAATATCGAACGTGAAATTGTAGCAGTATCGACCGATTTATGCTTGAAAACCGTCGAAAATTGTGTTCAGCGTCTGGACTTCTGCAAGCGCGCTTGTGGTGGCCATGCAAAAGAAATCGAATTCCATACATACATAATGGCATCGAATGTGCTTTCACAAGAATAAAGAATTTCATTGTTATCTCAAACCCGTTAGAAGGAAGTATGAAATTTATTAGGGTAGCAGGTGAATAAATCGAGGAAAAAGTAAGTTTATATATATTTTTCATTAATCTGCAAGTCGTAGGAGAACAAACCTACCAGGCAATTAA
Source organism: Bactrocera tryoni (assembly GCF_016617805.1). Lineage (NCBI taxonomy): Eukaryota > Metazoa > Arthropoda > Insecta > Diptera > Tephritidae > Bactrocera > Bactrocera tryoni. The sequence continues at coordinate 25,913,155 of NC_052501.1, forward strand.
AACAGTAGTATTTAGAAAATCTATTTTATTTACATAAAAGACAAAATTCTAAGAAATCATGAACACAAAAATAATATTTTTTTAATTCCAGCAGAGAAAACATGAATTAACTTTTTAATAGCTGTAACTTGAGAGTTCGGTATTTATGGAACAATGCAACATCCAATCAGCGATCATAAAGTTAAACACAATTTCGAGCTGTTAAATAGTCTAATTAATGATTCTTAAACGCATTTTAATGGTGCATAATTACTACCAATATTACATAAGCATTCACATAAAACTTTTGAGCTTAATGAACTTTTATGACCGCCACGAAGTACGAGTCGATTGGAAAAAAATGCAGAACAAAGCGCATATTGTCTTAAGACAATAGCCAGACTAAATGGCTGCACAAGTGGTCATAGAAATACAGCAATAAGACGAGAAATAAAAAAAATCGGAATAGGAGATGGAAAATTTAGAAGGCATACTTCCATGCATTCTGCGAAGTAGGAGAGTAAGTGTGAGAGAGAGAGCAACAATGCAATTAGTAATCTAAGGCAAGTTGAGCCAAATAGTGAGAAAATATGAACTGAAGACTCGTTAATGCCCACGGCACAAAGAAGTGAAAGACAAATGATAAATAATTCTTAAGTGTTGGAAAATGCATAAAAGAAGGAACATTAAAAGTAACAGCAGAAAGCGTGGTTATTGCTTAAAAAACACTCTTTAAAAGGTTATAACAGAAAACAACGAAGCCTTTCGACACACTAATGACTGAAAACACAGATCTTTCCCATAGAATTTAGTATGCGAGAAAACGTAAAGTTTTTAGTAACAACTAACGGAATGATAGGAAAAGTAGTCAATCATTTAAAGACAAAAATAACAGTAAACAAACATAAGTAACCACATATAAAGGCTGGTTTATTGCCGTGAAGAGCGCTTTACGCCTCATGGAAGTTAGATATATGAAGGGGTCCAAACAAGGATACGCCGAAGTTTCTTGTTCCTTAAACTGCATTCTTTAATACTCCGATTACTGCGTCACAGAGGCTACTCTTGGCGGGTTTTCTCTACTCACATAGCGACGAGAAATATGTGGACGGCGAGGAGTCGCTGGAGAAGAGGCGCAGTGAGTTTTTTCACGGATCGAATGTAGCTAGAAGCGAAGATTGCAGGGGGTAGCTTTTTGTAAGGAGCTCTCCGACAATCTTAGCTTTAGGCTAACGCACCACATCAGCGTTTTTCAAGCAGAAGTGTCTGCTTTTAAGGTGGCGGCAGACGTACTGCTACGGAGTGCAGCCCCTTTCAGTGAGATGAGCATTCACTACGAGAGCAAAGTGACAATACTAATGCTGAGTAGGGTAACTGTGTTGGTAAAGGAATGTCTGTTCTCACTAGAAATAGCCTCAAGCTATTTACTTCATCATCAGAATCGTTTTGCCGGTGGAAGCCTTGTCCTGTTCTCTTCGGAACTTCCGAATAGGACCAAGTTGGAATTCTACTTGACCAATGGACCTCACCAACATACGCTTAGCAGGCGCTGGTCCATGACCAGATCTTGTACGATTGTGAGATATTTTTGGCCTAGGGTAGAACATTGGAGATATTCTGGATTACTTGCGCTTAGAAAAGTTAATTTTTGCTGCCATCTTAGGGGTTCTTACTGGAAATTGTCCAAAAGGCAATCAGTTGTAGTAAAAGTTGTATGAAGGAGGGTGAGGTGGATATATCCAGGCACTTTGTTCTCTATTGCCCAGCCTTTGCAAAACTAAGGTGGAAATATTTCGGCAGTCATACGTTCGGCGAACCAGAAGACATAACTGAAACTGATAGTAGCCGCCTCAACAACTTTTGGATAGGCTAAAGGCGCTTTGTAGGGTTATAAGAGTCCTTAGAATCCATTTTTTAGAAGTTCTAGCTACCACAATGGACCGACTATAAGCTTTCCAAGTGAGATCACTGTTAGGATCGACTAAATAATAAATAAGTAAAGTAAAGATTCAATTTTTAACTGATTTCTCATAAAACAAATAAACCAAGCCTCAAAAAAAAGTTCAAATAATAGGTGTGTAAGCGCCAGTGCAAGTAAATAGGCGTTAACGCTGTGCAATTGAATTGTCTGTTGCGTTAAAAAAAAACACAAATAGAGGAAATAAATTTAAAATAAATGTTTGCGGTTTATCGCTGTAAGCGCCGCGAAGGGAATGGTCTCTATCAAATTTATGTGGGTTTTACACTTTGACTTTTTCGCTGTTCGCAAGTGCTTGGTAAACATGGGTACATACATACATATGGACATATCCCACAGTGAAACATTCGAGTAGTGAGTAACAAGTAGAGGAGGCATAACTTCGGACGAAACCGAACAAACGTACCTTATGACACATAATATTTTATAAGGTGTGAACTCGGTACTCTCTAGTAAGAGATCACTATCGTCGGCATGTAGCGAACGTTATAGTAGAGAGTTATGGCCCGATCTTCATTCGGTACTCATTTATGAAAAAATCGATATATTATCCTAAGTTCATTTACGGAGTTTAATATAGCCGGTCTCCAGGAGAACTTCCGAAAAGCGTGTCTGGAGTTGAGCATGAGACGTGTCAAAATGTCATGTTATTTTTGTTCAGTATTTTTTGGCGTTTCATTATGGAAAGATCTAAGCCTAACCAACGTTTACAAATCGTTGAACTTTATTACAAAAATTCACGTTCTCTAAAGAATGTATTTCGCGCACTTCGCGCACTTCGCTCAACTTATGGTCAACATAATCGGTATACTGACCATACTATTCGCAACATCATCACCCATTTTGGGACTCAGCATTCCTTACTGGATAATATTCGATCGATTAGACCACATCCAGCACGCAGTGAAGAAAATATAGCAGCCGTAGCTGAGAGTGTACGCAAAGATCCTGGAGAGTCGATTCGGCGCCGTTCACAGCAACTCGGACTGACGTATGGAACGCATTTGCGCATTTTATGTCGAGATCTTAAATTGAAAGCGTACAAAATACCGCTTGTGCAAGAACTGAAGCCGCTAGTCCTTCACAAGCTTCGCTTTATGGACTCTTGAAATGTTCCCAGAACCGACATTTTTGAGCCACTCTTTGTTCAGCGGCGAGTCACATTTCAGGCTCAATGGGTATGTAAAAAAGCAAAATTTCGCGTTAGGTAGGAAGAGATTCAAGAGCTGCCATTTCATTCAGAAACAAGAAAAAACGTTAACTTCGGCTGCACCGAAGCTAATATACCCTTCACAGGCGCATTTCTTTTAGTAACTATGTGTTCAGTTTGTGTGGAAGCTATATGCTATAGTAATCCGATCTGAACAATTTTTTCGGAGATTACATTTTTGCCTTAGAAAATAATCTATACCAAATTTGGTGAAGATACATTGTCAAATGTGAAAGTGTGCTGGTGGCATCATCGGTTCATATTTCTTCAGAAATGATGAGAACGTAACCGTCAATAGCGACCGTTGCCGCGCGATGATAACCGACTATTTGATGCCTGAAATCGAACCTCGTAATCTCGGTGACATTTGGTTTCAACAAGACAGCGACACTTCCCACACATCGTATCAATCAATGTATTTATAGGGAGATTACTTCGGTGAGTTGATAATTTCACGTTTTGCTCCGTTCGATTGGATGTAATATCACACCGCTAGACTTTTTTCTGTGGGAATATGTAAAGTCTAAAGTGTATACAAGCAATCCCGATACCAGTCGAAATGCTCAAACGAGTCATCGAAAATTGGACACAATAGATGGACCATCTGAGACGTAGCCGCGGCCAACATTTAAAAGAGATAATCTTCAAGAAGTGTATGCCAAGAATATTCTTTCGAATGATAATTAACATTTCCCACTAAATTTGAAGTCTCTGTGTTTTTTCTTTGAAAAGTAGGGAACTTTGAAATGGATCACCTTTTACATTAGACCAAGAATGGCTCTGAATTTCATGAAGTACAATAAGGCTAGTATATTTTTGCTGAAAAACTGGCAATTTACATTTCAAGAGAAATCACCCAGCGTGAATTATTAGTTGCAAGTATGTAAGTTGGCTGACTAATAGATTACGACTAGCCCATTTCACTGCAGGGAATTTACACGCTTGCGCCACTGATAACGCCAGTGACATGTGTGCGCCCCGGTTGCGTGTACTTTTTTGTTGTTATTCTTTCTTTTTTTCCTTTTTTGTTTTATTACGACTCTACACGTAGATTTGTTAGTACGTGACCCAGGTGAAATGTTAAATTTTATTCACTGAAGCAATAAATTTCTGCCTCAACTCATAATTTGTGGCACTAACCTACCCAAAGGAAATACGACAAGCACAAAAACAACAGCAACAACAACAATAATTGTTGTAATGAAAAGTAACTAATAAAAAAGTAGCAAATGTGTGTGAGTAAATGAAGAAAATTTTCACATACATACATACATATATATAAGATACAGAACAAAAACACATATACATGTATGTATGTATGTGTGTATGTTTATACAAGTACATACATATCTGTACCTACTTCCATCATTGGACTCACACATAGTGGGTTGCGACTTTAGTACTCCATGTTCCACTATAATTTTTGACTCGCCCCGCCAGTATCTTCACCTTGCAACCACTCAATTACCTTTTGTCATGCAAATCTAATAAACATTTTCATTATTGGCGCACATTTGTTGGGTACGAATATGTATGAATAACGGTTAAAATAGTTTTTAAGGGAATATAAAATGTGTGAAAGGTTTTCACCACTGTGATAAGCAGCAACTCAACAACACTTTTATGTTAATGTGCGCGTAGTTTAATTGTTCCCTGTAGGGTGGTGAAGTTAAAAATGAGGGCGTGAGAACAGTTAAATGTCAATTTTGGTTTAGCTAAGTAACCATTTTTAATCCGTGAATAGCATTAGCATTTTTATTTTCAGACTAGTTACAAAAAGGTTATTTTAGAACTAGTTACCAAAATACTTACTTTAAAAGTAGTTACAAAAATAATTACTTTTGAAGTAGTACAAAACGAGTTGCTTTAGTGGCAACTGAGAAAGTTTTGTATCTTCAAGTTTCTAACTATTTTCTTATTTTAGAGTTAGTTACTGTACTACTTACTCTAAAAGTAGTTACAAAAATATTTACTTTCGAAGTAGTGCCAAACCAGTTGCTTTAATGGCAACTGAGAAAGTTTCTTATCTTTAAGTTTCTAACTATTTTCTTATTTTAGAGCTAGTTACTGAACTCCTTATTTTAAAAGTAGTTATAAAAATAATTACTTTTGAAGTAGTTGCCGCCGTAGTTGTTTTACTTTTACTGATCAAGTTTTCTATTTAAAAATTTCCAACTATTTACTTTTTATTGTACTAGTTCGAAACTAGTTAGTTCACATGCTAACTGGAGACCAGTTCGTTGAAACTGTGTCGCTTGATTAATCAACTTAAAAACTTATTGTCGAAATAAGCAGTTACATATATGATAGATTCATATACATACATACATGTATACAATTAAAAAGACTGTCTCTCTTTAGAAACTAGTTATCGAAAATGTTATCCGGAAACTACTGACCCTTTAACTAGTTCTTTGAGTAGTTTGCTTTCAACACAAAGTCGGACTAGTATTTTTGGCATATTCTGTTTTGAACAAGTTAGTTTTGAAATGCGCGGGCAATCATTTTGGTTTTGGAGCCGCCATCTTCCAAAAAAAAAAACAACAGAATTATCACAGAATTCTCGAGAAAATGATTTTGTCAAATACTCAGTAGAGTGTGGTGCAGTGTAATTGAAAATTCTAATTTTTTCAATATTTTCGGAAATCTGTATGAATGAAGAAGTTAAATCGAGGAATAGAAAAAATTATAAAGGTTGCCACCTGGCCGAAAGTAGTAAGTCTAAATTAAAAGACAAAAATGGCATGTGATTATCCAGCCGAGCAAATCTGAAGAAAGCTTATCACCTATATTACTATCACGCAAAATTTGTCAAATAGTGTTGCCACCTGTTCAAAATTTTTAATTAAAAAATTCACTTCAATATAAATTAATGATATTTTTGGCTTGCGCTTACAGTTGAATACATTTTTTGAGAAGCGTTGCCACCTTTTTAAACTTTTTTATTTAATGACATTTTAAAAATAAGTGAAATGAGACCAAAAAACATATGTTTGTGAGTAGAAAAGTAACAAGCTTAGATAAATGTTGTAAAATATAAATTTTTAAAGGGTTGCCAGATGTTTGAAAATTAAAAGAATTTCTCAAATGAAAAATGTGATAATACAGCCAATGAAATCTGAAGAAAGCTTATCACCTTTATTACTATTACGAAATCTTGTGGAAAAGTGTTGCCACCTGTTCAAAACTTTTAAATAAAAAATTCAATTTTATAAAAAATAATGATGTTTTTGGCTTGTGTTTACATTTGAAAATATGTTTGAAAAGGGTTGCCGCCTTTTCGAACTTTTATTTTTAGTAAAATGTTGTAAAATATATTTAAAAGGAATTATTCAGCGGAGGAAATCTGAAGAAAGCTTATCACCTTTATTACTATTACGAAATCTTGCTCAAATAGTGTTGCCACCTGTTCAATATTTGTAATTAAATAATTTCGTTCAATATAAAATAATGCTATTTTTGGATTGTGCTTACAGTTGAAAATATTTTGGCGAAGTGTTGCCACCTTTTTAAAATTTTATAATTAGAAAAATGTTGTAAAATATATTTATGTATAATCAAATGAGTTTCTCAAAGGTTTGCCATATGTTTAGAAATTTCAAGAAAATATAAAGAAAGGGAATTCTCTTCAAATATAAAGAAAGTTTTGAAACTCTTCATATTATTCCTACAGGCTCTAAAGGATATCTGTGTGTACATATCTTGAATTATGGTTACATTCACATATCACACATAGTACATTTAATGGTAGTGAGCTTTACACATTTATTACGTGAAGCTTGAACGCAATGTTTACAGTTATATGCCAAAAATAAATACAATAAATCGTAACAAGAACTGCTATGAGGACACGTGCTAATGATTCCCTTTTATATGTATACCTGCGTCATATAAATACATACATACATGTGTATGTGTGTGTTTCTGCTTTGTTTTATTGGTAGACACGCCTGCGTCATACAATCGCATAATCGTATTCCCAAAGGCAATAGTGATATGCCATATACATTCCTCTCTCGTTTTGGTGAATATTTGCGCTTACAGTTATGCTTTAATTACCTTAATTTGAATTTTAATTGCTTTCCGCAAAAATACCGTGAAACGGTACAATTTGTAAATGAAGTAGATGCTAATTGGCTTGAGCTTGCTTGATTTCATTTCACTGGCCGAATTTAGAGTAGAAGTGCTTCAAATTTCAAATTTCAACTGATTTCAGATTTTGAACGGCTTAAAGGATTATTGACGCCTTCCCGGATTTCATTACAAAATCTAAATTTAATTTCTGAAAAGACCACGATACTTAATGGAATGTAAACTTTTTTCATAAAAACATAAAAAGCATACAAAGGGCAGTTCCCGTTTACCCAAAACCACGGATTTTCGAAATCTTATAGAATTGAACTTGAATACGGTCCCGAATATTGCCTTCGCTTCCAGAGATGTGTGGGAAGGGGGCGAGGAGGACAAGGACTTCTTTTCAGCAAAAGGACATACTAAAATTCACTTTCCTCTATCAAATCACTGCAGTGTATTTCCAGCAGATATCACAGCTATTAAAGAAAGCTTTCTTGTTCTAGCAAGGAGTGTGCTCACCACAACGAATATTTTTATTATACAGATAGCCAAGCGGCTTTCAAATCACTGAAGTCTCTTAAGGTTTTATCAAAGATACTGAAAGTATGCCTTGAACTCTTACTGGATCTGACATCCTATTTCACAATAAACCTGCAGTGGGTTCCAGGACATGGTGATGTTCCTGATAACTGTGCAACAGCTGAACTAGCCAGAGCAAGCGCCGCTCTACAATTAGGCTCCGGAAAAGGGGGAATTTATATTCCTCTGGCTACTTGTAGATATTTAATCGACAAACATGCGACACAACGATATAGCTGAGCTTTGGTGGAGTAGATCCCTAACTTGTTCAACAAGCACGTTGTGAATATGGGCCCCACATGCCGACTATTAAAATTGGAGAGGAATAATAAAAGAATCCTAGCAAGAGTGCTAACAGGTCACTGCTTAATTGGTAGACACTATATAAGGACTATTATAGAGGCTGTCAGGAGGTAGTAGAAGAGGAGACTATAAAAAACCTTCCATGCGAAAGCAAGTCTTTTTGCAGGAAATTAAACGCAACTATCGATCGAGGGTTTCTTGACAACGTTACAAAGGTTGCACAGATAAAACTTTCTGTACTGAGGAACTTCAAGGTCAGAGAGCTGGTTTTACAATGGGCCTCCTAAAGGACTAGGTACGTCGTCAGATAGACACTATACCTACCTACCTTCCTAACAATAAGAGCTCCTTTGTTATTATTATTGTAGTGGCTATTGCTGCTGCCACCGAAGTGGACTTCAAGGAAGCTGCTACCATAAAGGAGTTCATCAAGGACCCCAGCAAGTTTGTTGCTGCTGCTGCTACCTCTGCTCCAGCTGCTGGTGCTGGCGCTGCTGCCGAAAAGAAGGAAAAAGGGGGAGTCGGAGTCCGAGGAAGACGACGACATGGGTTTCGGTCTCTTCGACTAAACAACTCAACACTAAAGTGGATTGGATCTCCAGCGACGGCTAAGCGATATTTTGAGACCTTTAACGATCATAGATTCGTCTTATGTTAGTTTCCTGAGGCTTCATTCTTGGACTGTTAAAGTGATTGCTAGCTTGATAATAAGCTTCGGAAAGCCGCTCTAATTATGGAATACTGTACTATTTGAGTTATGATACACCCTTAAACCAACTACACCTAAACTACACTACGAGTATAAATAGGTTTCAGCGTGAAGAAAGAAAGGAAGATATCAAGATCTTAATATAGCTACTCAATCTTCGTATATGGTTTTCAGGTGACGTTCAGTGGAAGAAAATAAGAATATTGAGATTTTTCATTCTTCAGTATATGTAGCTAAATATTGATGAAGTCTAATATCCGCTGGTACGAGTAATACTTCTAAGTGAAGTAGAAAGTTTCCGTTTCCTTGGGAATAAGAAAGCAAAAATGATTAAAAAACGAATTGTCGCAGATGAAAAAATCTTCAGAACAAACACTATTATAAATTAAAATTATTATTAAATATATAACACTGATATTATAGAAATAGATGATCCATTGCTAACCTGTGAAGAAATTCGCATAACAATTACCCGCCTGAAGAAAAACGATGTGGCAGCGGCCGATGGATTGTCAATACGGCGGCGAAGAACTGGCGAGGTGCATGCATCAGCTTTTTTATAGAATATGGTCAGACGAAAGCAAGCCCGACGATTTAAATTTAAGTTCGCTTTGTCCAAAAATGGTGATCCCATCATTTGCGCCAAATACCGTGGGATAAGCTTCCTCAATATCGCATATAAAGTCTTATCAAAGGTAGTGTGTGATAGTCTGAAGCCCACCGTCAACAAACTGATTGGATCTTATCAGTGTGGCTTTAGACCTGGAAAATCTACTACGAGTATTAATCAGATTTTCACCATACGCCAAATCTAGGAAAAGACTTGTGAAAGGAAGGTCGACCCAGACCACCTCTTGGTCATGTTGCCCGGATGGACGAGAACACTTTGGCCTTGAATCTTTTCAATTCAATACCGGCCGGTGAAGGCAGTTTTTACAGCGTATGGTGATAAAAATGGATACATTACGACAACCCTTAACGAAAAAAATTATATGTGAAAACTGGCCATCCAGCCAAATATACCTGACGCCAAGATAATGCTCTATATTTGGGATGAGAAGGTTGTGTTACTGTGTATTATGAGCTACTGAGGCCGGGAGAAACCATTAATAGGAAATGCTAGAGACAACAACTGAAGAAATTTAAACGAGTCATTGCTGAAAAACGCCCCGAATTTGCGATTAGACACAAGACAATATATTTCCATGACAATGCTCGGCCTAATGCTGCAAGACTGTTTAAAAACTATCAGAAAACAGCGTTTGAGAGGCTTTGTCTCATAGCCTCATAGCCCAGAATTTGCAGCTTCTAACTAGCATTTTTTACGGTCAATGCAGAACGACTCCAGTGGAATACGATTGAAATCAGTAAAGGGTAATAAAATTGGCTTAATTCCTGCTGGGCTGCCAAGTCAGCGCTGTTTTTTGATGATAGCATACACAAAGCTCTATTTCTTACATAATTTTGCGAAGAAAAAATTAAATGTAAATTTTCACCACCCAAAGTGCGCTGCACTTGCCACCATTTAAATGCAGCCGAGGTTATAAACTTAGTGCTAATTCATTTCCTTTAATTTTCATGTTTTTGTGCTTACTTGGCGGCCCGTTAATGGATTTCCCAGAGCAGCAAATGTAATTATGAACACCAAATGTATAAAATCTGATTATGTCTAAGGCTGTGCATGTGTGTGTGTGCGTTTGTACATTAGAATTGCATAGGGTACTTACTTGCGCGCCAGACGCTTCCTTATGCCGGCCAACATCGTGCTGGAGCTAACGCTACTAACGCTGCTGGTGCTGCTGCTACTGCTAGGGCTGCTGTACGCCTCGGTGCCTGCTTGATTTTCCGGTCGAGTCGGCCGTTTCAGGCAATTATGCGCCGCTACCAATTCAATTCTCTCAATTTCTATGCTTTTTATTAAGATTTCGTTTCGTTCTTTTTTGCTTTCGTTTTGATTTTTGCTTTTATAGCTTTTCGATTTTTTGTTGTGTGCGCGCGCGATCGATTAGTGAGCGCAAAAACACCAACAACACCAAAAAGAAGAGGAAAAATTGCTTTGCTACTAAATTTCCGCCGCGTCTAATGGGCTGCGCTGCTGTTCTTCGTTGTAAGAAGCGCTAGTATAACATTTATTATTGTTGTTGCAGCGGCCAGTCATAGCCACCAGGCGAATTATGAAATTTGTTTTTCTTTATAACAGCCACAGCCGCAGTCGCTGTTGTATCTGTTGGCGGTGAGTTCAACTGTTTTCATTCCCAACACTCGCGGTTGCTTTTCGCGCGTCGCCGCTCCAGCATCTTTCCGCTGATAGGCACGAATTCAATTTCACGGATTTCACTTGCGCGATTTTCAAGTACAAATTACTTTAGTTGAATTTCATGTGTTTGCGCGTGATTAACGCGCCGCGCACTCGTCCGCTCGTCCGCGTTTGGAGAGTGGGGCGTTTGCCGCAAGTACACGCGCACTCACGCACGCGCTAGCTGCCTCACAGTATCAAATTCAGCAATAAGCAACTGTGTATTGCTAGACTGCGCTTCTGCTTGCAAGGACTGTGCGCTCGGCAGGCGCGCTTCATGCGATTTATTTGCTTATTATTACAAGCTTTTTTTGCATTTGCAGGAAAAATGTGTTATATATTTTGACTGCGTCTTTATTTGGTTACACGGCGCACCTCGGTCCGCAACACTTTGTGGCTATGACTCGAATTTCTTTGAGTTTCTTGGCTATGTGCGCGCCTGAAAACACTTGTTTGTGCCTTTGTGCGCCTTCCAAGCGGCCAGGCGCGTCGTGTCTCGTTGCAGTAGTGGCTGCGCCTCCGCGCTGCGTCGCGTTTGTAGTGACTCTGTAAATAACACAAGAAGAAGAAGAGGAAGCATAAGAAAAAAATTCAAACCAGAAGAATTCACATATTATTTTTTGTATTTTTTGCTTTTGCAGAGTGTAATCGAAACTGCTGCTGACAGAGAGAGGAAGAAAGCGCAAAAGGCGCGCGCAGTGTAGCGCGGCATGGCTGGCAGTCAACACAACGCGTTTGTTGCGCTGTGATTTATTGTGGGAAATTCGATATTTTTCAAAAGGCAGGCAGGCATACACACAATCACACGTATATATATACATATATTTATATACCTACATATTTATTTCTTTCTTTTCATACGCCATCTGTAAATGAAGTGTTTATGCCAACATAAACACCGAAATGATGATGTGCGAATCTCTCGTGTGTGCGTACGCTCAAATTAATTACGTGGCATCTCTTTCATTACTTGGCGCTGCAGTAAAGATGCCTTTATTTAATTTTCAACAATTCAACTTCGTTTAATGATAAACTTTCAGCATTTCAATTATTTTCTTTTCATTTTTTCATTTAAATAAACGCGCTGACTTGGGTCCCTTGGCGCTGGGTTGCTTTTGAAGACTGCCATTACGCGCTTATATTCACTATTCTCATTAGTGATAGTATAATACTATGTATGTATTGGATGGTGTAAACTCTTTCCAAAAAAATGTCATTGCAGCTCTTTTTGAAATACATACATACATACATAGTACTATTTAATTGTCATGAGTGATATTTGAGCTCTCAGTATAGCGAAATTGCTTCAATTTCATTCGGTCATGAAAACAATGGAAAATAAACACAGCTTGTTTTCTTTATAAATGAAAATACAAATAAGTTTTTGTAGCCCTAGATAGTCATGTAATATTCGTAGTGCAGTGTCTTTAAAATATGTAGTTAAATCTCTATTTCACGCCATAATTTATTTGATTGAAGCAGCTGAAGCTATACTAACTATATTGAACAATAGACGCCTTGGATTCGGCACTTTTCTATACAACTAGCTGAGCGAACGCGCCAAAAGTGGTTAGCACACGAAGAGAACGTTCTTCGGCGGTCAAAAAAGTTAAGGTATCGCAACTATTACGCGATGAAGATTGTTAGCAAACACAAAAAACAAGTCGAAGAATCAGCAAAAATCACTTAAACTGCCGTTTGAAAACGTTTAAAGCAGCCCGTTAACAGGTCATTTGAAAAGTCCCCAGTCTACCAAAGTAAAACACATTTGCTTGGTAAAACTCGTTATTTTTATTCAACATAGTTCCCTTCAAGGATGATAAACTGACTCTGGCGAACCTCCAACTTTTTGATCTCATTTTTGTAGTACCATTTGTTTTTGCTTCAAAATAGGCCTCAGTTTCGGCAATCAACTTTTTTGACGAAAATTCCTTCCTAGCGAGCATTCTTTTGAGATCTGAGAACATGAAAGAGTCGCTTGGGAGCAGAGCTGGATAATACGTCGAATAAGGGAGCAATTGGAAGCCCGATTAATGGATTTTTTCCATCGTTTTCACTGACTTGTGCAGTTCACTCGGATATTCGTGACATAGCAGCAGTAATCACAGAGGAAACACGAAGAAAACTGACTGAAAATATGACTTGACAACTCACACAACTTCCAGCTTGCTACAGAAAAAACTGAGCTACTACTGTCGACTTCTACTCAACACAGTTGCTATCCGGACTCGGATATTTCAGAAAGTACCTTCATAGAATAGATATAGTCGAAGATATAGGCACAAGACGACGCAGAACACACATTCTTTAAATGTGTGCGATTGGTTGGCCGCAACCCTGAAGTCATGCAGACGCGATTCCAAGGTGGGCGGCGGTTCCTTAGAAGGAGATTTTTAGTGACCTGTGACGAAAGCTCTGAGGAAGACTTTTTTGAAGTTTTTTTCAGTAACAGCAGTCTAAACTTAGCATACCAATCTTGATAATTGATTTTCCAGGGGAAAGTTTTTGCTTCAAGTATATTTTTTCCTTTCAAAAATAAATGTTCACAAAAACAAAATTTGATTCATTCAAAATGATTTCATTCACAAACTTATGATCCGGAGGCTTTTAAATTTATACACGCGCCTTTTGTAGGTTAGGGCTAACTAAAAATCGTATGGATTTAATTCTGGTTGCGTCATCTATGTGTTAGGCCGGGGACTTTTCAATTGACCTTTTATTGGATTCCGGGTCACAAGCGCATTCCCGGACACTAAATAGTAGATGAGATGTCTAAAAGTGTTATCCGCTTAGCTGCCGAGCCAGTACAGGAAATGCGTAAGTCGCTAAACTGATACACAATGAAGTTTCCGAAAGGACTGACAGAATAAACATGGTGAGACGGAATGCCGTAAGGGTATAAAGGATTGCCAAGATCATGTGCAGGGGTACACAAGTAAAATACGTCAGCATTTTACTCACACGGTCTCAAAAAGACAGCAGAACGCGTGTTGGCTTAGTCACAGATTTCAACGTGCTGGGATCACATGCGAGCTATATGTGAAGCTCCATGAAAAGATGTGTAGCCTTGTTCGAAGTCTTTATACTTCGTGGAACTTCGAAGTAATTCATATGTACATATATATATACAATTGTTTTTCGTCTTACATAAACTTTGTAGAGACCCAAGATCTTTAGGATTTGATTTTCGAACATTGAATAAAGCTTTTTAAATTCAGACACACATCAGTAGCTTTCTTTTGAAGTATGTGAACTGACCTGATCTCTTGCCATATTTTTAAGTAGTGTGCCAAGGGAACTCTATAACAACACTTAGCGCTGTTATAATAGCCATGAAATAGGACAAGCAAATGTCTACAATTTGAGTGCTATTCTGCGGGCATATAATTTCAAATTAAAGCTTTCACAGCATAAATTCACTGAAACCGCCAAGATACTTTAACAACTGCATAGACTTTTTGCAAGAAAAGACACATTTCATGCACGGCAAAAAACTTTCCGCCGCCTAATGACCACTTTGCCACAGAAAACCGCCATAATTGAAAAGACAATGGGAAAAAGCAAGTAAGCGGCGTAACCGCCGTTAATTCTAAGCCTATCTCAAATGCAAAGTGCAGCATTTCCTGGCAAGTGTTTTTGTTTTTCACTCCCATTCTGATTGCAAAGCGCTGCCTCACCACAACGCAAAAAAAGCGAACCAAAGCAACATCACCGCCACCACCCACTCGCCGGGATCAGCGAACACACGTTTGCCGGTCGGCCGACCAACGCTCCCAGCTGAGTAAACCAGATTTTAATGGGCACCTCAGCATTTCAATCTCGGCAGCTATAATTTCATAAACACGCCGCGGAAGAGTTGCCATGGTGGGATTGTAATTTATGTAGCCACAGCACGGAGATAACGAACGTAATGCGAGTGAGAACATAGGAAAAATACAACTTACTTATATATGAATATACCCACATACATATATATAAGTATAATTTTGTTCGTAAGAGTGCATGCCGGCTCGGACTCCGACTCCGACTCCGCCACAGACTAGATGTGAGTAAATGAGTTGGAATAAAGCATTTGAAATGTCATTGTCAGAATCAGCTAGACTCACACATATGTACAGGTCTGTATGTTTGTATTTATGTATGTGAAAGTAGAGAGTTGTTTTTCTACTTAGTCTGGGTTTACGCGAACCCGGGTCAGTTTGAACCGCAATGGAACTGCCTTGTTTGAAACTAGTCCAAGGCTTATGTCGTTTACACATTACAGCATTAATATTCCCAAAATTTCGACAATATTTAATTGTAACATATTATGTGGAGTTGCCACCTGATTAGAAATGTAAAAATTTTAGAAATAAATATCACACCAAACTAGTTCAAAGATCGAATCCGACCTTACTAAATATCTTTTCCAGAGTTGCCACCTGATTTCAATTTTAAAATCTTGTCAATAGTCATATTAATATTAACAATATTCTATAAAAATATCTATTCTAGAGTTGCCACCTGATTTTAAATACAAAATAGTTTTACAATTGAATCCAGTACCAAGTATTGCCACATATTTCTAATTTTAAATGTATGTACAATAAATATTATAACTAAATTTGCTGTAATAAATTGACTTTTCACAATTTTGCTTAAGAAAAGACAGTTTTCAATGCAGTTTAAGTTATTGCACGCCTAAATGTAGGCAATGTATTTTTTTATTTGGCGTTATTGAACCTCAAAAAACTGTGGTCTGCATTTATGGTCGCGTTAAAGCGTTACGCTCCCAAATACAGGCTAAATTTCATTAACTAACGTACCATACACGTATTTTTTACAATATTAAAAGTAAAACTTTGCCTACATTTAGGGTTATGGTCAAAAAGAAGAATAACTCAAAAGCTAAAAAGGGCAGAAATCTGAGACCATTTATATCTAGAAAAGAGGAAATATGCGACAACGTCATTCGAATTCATTGAGTCCGTAGGTGAGATATATATTGTTTTGCAGAAGGATACTTCTAGACACCCCGTTTCGAATTCCCGAGTACTTTTCTGGTACGAAACGGTTTATTTTAGTAATACAGTGTTTCGGAGCACGCTTCGTAGCGTCTAATTAGAATTGTCTTAAATAGAGTACGACTCTCAATTTAAAAGTATGCGGCTCTCTTCAAGAAAAACAGGCAAGCTTGTTATGTAAAATATAGGTAGTAGCTAAGTTCATACTGCGACTTGGAATAAAATGGAATGATTAGACTTCAAATACTTGAACTTTTGCTTATTTTTATGTAAAATTTTTAAATTTTACAAGATTCTTTCTTCCGAAAGGACATCAATGAGGGAATCCAAAATCCAACTTCAAGAATTTTTGTGTTCAGGAATATGCTTAGGTTAGGTAAAAAGGTCCAACCCCACCGGGATCTCACTTGGACAGCTTATAGCCAGTTCGTTGTGATACTTAGAACTTCTATAAAGTTGATCATGAAGACCCTCTAAATTAATGAAGCGCTTTGAGTTGATCACAAATTTGCTGCAGTAGCTAATGACCGTTTCAGCTACGTCTCTTGGTTTGCCATAGCTATGATTGCGAGATGTTTCAACCGCAGTTTTACAAAAGTTGGACAATGGGGCTGAAAGTGTTTTGATGTTTCCACTTCACATCCTTTTTTTTAACAATTTTGACAGTTTGCATCCGATTGGATTTTGAGCCTTACGCCATGAATGGCTAGATATATGAAAATGTCCAGTAAGATCTTCTACGATTGCAGCAAGATGAAGTCATGTGGAGGCTGGTTCGCAGCCAACGACTGCTTAGGCTACTCCTCGGCCAACGAATCCTAGGCGCTTGCGAGGTCCATAGGTCCGTTGCTAGAACGCTAGATGACAACGGGGATCCAAATGGTTCGCATTCCGAAGTGAGCGGGGTAACGATGCCCTCTCTTGTTAACTCATCGGCTTTGCAGCTTCCAGCGATTTCGCTATGAGCTGATAATAATGTAACCGAGCTCTGAGCGCACAGCAAGCTCAACGTTGGTGCTGCCGCTCTGTTGTCGGCGTTAAACCTCCGTGAAAGAACCTGCCCTTCGGAGCGGTCAGTACTACTACTAATTTAACAGCAGACATTCCCAGAGTATGAAAATGTAGAGTGTAGAGCGTGTTGAAGAGTTCAAGGTTACGGAATCGTAAATAATGTAAAAGGTAGTAACTGGGCTCATTTGGCTCTAATCGCTACACTTTCATGCTAATAAACGCACCAGTGGCCAGTATAGACAAAGACTGGATCAGGAAGTAACGAAATTATATGCATTGGAATCGGGAAAAGTGCAGACGACAATTTTTCCTAGTGGGTAGCTTAGTATGTATGTAAGCCGGTAGTGTGCACTTGGCGCATAATTTTCCAAAAGTTGCGGCGCATAGCGTTCATTCTGAATTGTGGAAAGCAAAATGGCAATGTGGCAGAGGCGCTAAGAGAGCACAGGTGCGGAGTACAGTGGTGGCAAACGCTCACCGCCAGTAACGGCGGCCTAAAGGTGAGCTGAGTCAGTTGGTTGACTGTTTGTTTACTTGACTATTTTGTTTACTGGCATTTCGCTGCAGCGTTTGACTCTTCCAACTTCCACTATTTGTTGGTGTTGCTGTTGTTGTTGTTGTTTTCGAATTCATTGTCCATATT
This sequence comes from Bactrocera tryoni, assembly GCF_016617805.1. NCBI lineage: Eukaryota > Metazoa > Arthropoda > Insecta > Diptera > Tephritidae > Bactrocera > Bactrocera tryoni. Next base: position 25,930,940 of record NC_052501.1, read on the forward strand.
GTGAAGAGCAGCGTCTGTCGCCGTCTCGCCTCCCTTGTGTTCTTTGCAACGGCAATGTTGTCGTTGTTCCGCATTTGGTTTTAAATGCCACTTTGAGCTGGTTGTTTGTTGTTGTTGCCGTTCATTTAACGGAAACATGCAACAACATTCGATATGCCCCACCGCGCATGCAATTATCCAGCGTCAAGGGAGAACACAATAAACGACTATTTACAGATGTATGGCAACAACACAAATGCACGTCGGAGCACAAATGTCTGAATGTCTGTATGTATGTTTGTAAAAATATGTTACAATAGCACTCGGGAGTACCGTAGATACATACTTGTACATATGTGAGTCGCCTAACGTTGCCTGCTAACTGCCGCCGTTACTGCATGTGTGTTTGTTGGTTTTGTTGGCGTCGCGTCAACGGCATTGCGCAAACTCTTTCACCACTTGCCACTTGCCACTTGCACTGCAGTTGTTGCGCTTTCTGCGCTCGCTGTTATCACTATTTGCTCAACTATGTACAAACCGATGAACATGGTCACAATGGAGCACAATAAAACAAATGAAGAGGCACATAAAAAAAAGCGTGCAAACAGATGTGCGAGTGGTAAAGTTACAAGCGAAGGTATGTTTGCACATTAGGGTGGGTAGTTTTTTCTATGGAAAGCAGACCCTCTTTGGATATGGTTGGGTGAATTTGCGGCATGAGTCATCTTAGTATATGCTATAAATTCTAGCTTTAGCAGCCTTTAAATTAGTTTCCATAAATCACTTTGAAATTATGGTAGAAGCTGAAATTACGATTAATATCATTGAAATAGTTGAGAAAAAATGATGATATATGTTTTTAGTTTTTCTGTTGTTATGGTTATTTTTAAAAATATATTTGTACCTGAATTCGGTAATCAGTACCTAAATACGGTAGTGATGGTATTCCGAATTTTTTTTGTTTTTTCTTTTTTTTTAAACGTAGTAGATATTTGAGTATTATATTATGCTTTGTACCTGAATTCGGTAATCAATACCTAAACACGGTAGTGATGCTATTCCGATTTTTTTTTGTTTTTGTCTTTTCTTTTTAAACGTAGTAGATATTTGAGTATTATATTATGCTTTGTACCTGAATTCGGTAATCAATACCTAAACACGGTATTCATGCTCTTCAGAAAATTTTCGTTTTTTTCCTGTTGCAGTTGTTTTTAAAGATAGTAGAGTTTTGATAAATATATTATATTTTGTACCTGAATTCGGTAGTCGGTACCAAAACACGGTAGTCATGCTATTTCGTTATTTTTGTTGCAGTTGTTTTTAAAGATAGTAGAGTTTTGATAAATATATTATATTTTGTACCTGAATTCGGTAGTCGGTACCAAAACACGGTAGTCATGCTATTTCGTTATTTTTTGTTGTTTTTAAAGGTAGTATATTTTGAGTAAAATACTGTATTATATTTTGTACCTGAATTCGGTAGTCTGTTCCTAAACACGGTAGTCATGCTGTTTGGCTATTTTTTTCTTGTTGTAATAGTTTTCTGTTTAAAGTTTGTAGATTTTTGAATAAAATATTATATTTTGTATCTAAAATCGGCAATAGGTACCTAAAAAGGTACTTATGCTTTTTCGCTAAATGTTTGCTTTTTTCAATCTAAATATTACCTTAATTCGTTTGTACCGTAGTTAAGTATTCGTTTTTATTTAAGGTAACTTTATCCTGAAGTATACAAAATTTCTACAGTTAAGGTTTTGTACCAAAAATTAACAGTTAATTTCAGTTCCGTACCTTTTCCACACTCACACGATTATTACAAATCTGTAGCAGATAATTTGAACGACGCAGATTTCAATGAGATAAGTGATATGAAATATCCAATACGAGTGGTGTACCGGAAGTTTTCAGTTCAGCATCACATTGGGTACCGAAACTCGATAAAATATTTAGGTTAAAGATATTTTTTGTAATAAGACTTTTTTGCAAGAACTTCCCCAATAGTGATAGCATAAAATACAGCAAACTTATTCTCACTTTTTAGAATGGAGTGTTCGATTATGTATTATTGCTTAAACTCTTCAAAGGCTTCATCTAAATATTTTCGATATTGTTGAAAGTTAGTGCTAGCTATTCAAGTATTTGAAAGTTATTTCCTGAAATTTAGAAAAAATATTCTATATAGAAAAAACACATACCTGGCTTTCTCTTTTCCATATCTCAAAAAAAAGTAAGTTCTAACGAAACTTAAATCAAAAGAAAATCGGTAAAGTTGAAGAACTATTTCAACTATTCAAGAACTATTCAGGAACTATGGGTTATAGAGTATTGATTTGAGTGATTACTGACCTTATGTTGTTTTAAAATTGAACCATCGAATTTCAGCTCATTGTTCGTTAAACCTCAGGGTTAAGCACCAGAATCACAAATTAACTCAAGTTAATTAAAAGATTATGTAAACCTTAAAATCTGTGTAAGTTATTGTCATTCGAAATAAACAACTCAATAAACTCCGTTCATGTGAATATTGTTTGATACTCTAGGCCAAAATAGTAGGATGTAAATCGGGTTAATGAGAATATTTTGTGAATTACAAATTCCAGATGCGTTAGTTGTATTAGACGTTAAACTCCAAAGAGTTTGTGAAAAGTAAACTCCTTTTGTATTGGCAATTTAAACTAGTAAACCCGAGTTAGTCCAAACTTTCTTTTAATCAGAAAGTATAGTATGTTAATGATACTTGACGTAAACATCGCAATAAAATCGGGTCACTGAGAATATCTAATGAATTGTTAACTCCATATATGCTAGTTGTGTTTTACGTTAAACTCCAAAAAATACCAATAAACTCGAATTACTCAAAAAATTTTGTTAACCATAAACTCTCTCTCCCCCATCACTTAGTGATATTCGACATAAACACCGCATAAACTCGAGTTATTGAGAATATATCTTAAAATATAAACTCCGTATATAATAGTAGTGTTTCACGTTAACTCCCAAATGGTAAAAAAAAACGGCCAGCCTGTGGAAAGAGCGACTACAATCACCAATAAATTTTAAGATTGATGACCATGCCTGGGTTTATTGTTTGACGATAAGCCCTAAAGTAGTCAATAAACCCGAGGTAGATAGAAAGCAGAGGAAGAGGAAGAACTCCACTCCGTTGGAAAGACCAGGTGGAGAAGGACCTGGCTACGCTTGGAATATCCAATTGGCGCCAAGTAGCGAAAAGAAGAAAAGACTGGCGCGCTGTTGTCAACTCGGCTAAAACCGGTAAGCGGTGTCTACGCCAATTAAGAAGAAGAAGGTAGAAAGTTTAGTTTAGCAAATAAATTGGAGTACTGAGAACTATACTTGTTGAATAAGTTGCCTATACATTAGTTGTATTTGAAGTTAAACTCTAACTCATTAAACTCGAGTTTAATGGAAAAGGAGTAAGAAAATTGTACAATTGCTAACTACAGACAAATGTATATCTGTGAGTACTCTTGGACTAAGCACTAAAGTAGTGAATAAACTCGACTTAGCCAGAAAATTTAGCGAAAAAAAAACTCAGAGTGAACGTTACATGCCAAAACGGGTATAAACTCGAGTTTTTGTCGCAACTCGTTGTCATTAGACATTTCGTCTAGAGCAAAAAACTTAAAGCATCCTAAGGAAATTGCAACAGAAAAGTAGTAAAATATGTGTATGAAGACTAAAAGGCAGCGACAATGTCCGGTTCTGTCTGACACTCTATGGTACTTAGGTACGTATCTTTCTCTACAGACATACATATGTATGTGTATGTATGTATGTTTACTTTGTGACAATATAATATATGATATGCCACAGTTTGAATTACATTTGTAAAGAAGAAAGCAAAAACAAAATCGCCATTGTGTAGTTCAAAAAGCTATTATTCGGCTAGAGCTAATAAAAGTATGGACATTTTGAGAGTATATACGGTGTCTACATACATCCTGACATATGTGCTAGAAAATGACTTTTATTGCATACACTGTTGCAGTGATGTGTGCGTGTATGTGTATGAAAAATCCAATTTGAATAGCCGAACAATAAGTAATTTGAATTTACTGCCGTCTGGCAAATGCACTGTGACTATTTTAACTACAGTCAGGACATTAATAAACGCGCCAATGCAAAGAAAAGCACAAAAAGTTAGAAAAAAAACTGAAAAATATATAAATATCTGTTTTCCATGCATATATTCAGTTATTGTGCAAAATTCGCACTGGCATAAAATTCCAATATGCCGGCTTTGGCTTTGAGTCTTTTGCCTCTTCTTATGCTGCCTACATTGCATAGCTTTTTGTCATCACTCGCATTTTGAATGGCGTAAAAACTAAAGGAAAGCAATCAAGCATTTTTTTGCAAAAGTGCAGTGCGAACTAGTGAAGAGCGCACAACATTATGTTTAAACAATAGAACGCACACACACACATTTAGCATACAGTAGAGCCTAAAGTTACATACTAACTTTCTATGGCCGCACAATGCACACTACTTGCATTGCAACAGCTTTTGTTTCGAAACTTCATTTTTATTTTGTAGCAACTATTGCTAGGACTCTGCTACTATAATGCTTAGTTGCTCCGGCTCTCATCAACACTGTGCTGCTTTCTTTGCTTTTTTGCGTTGCCAACAATGGCAAAGTTTGAGTTCCAACAGTGTGCAAAGAAAGTAAGTAGCTGCAAGCTGAAGAATAAAAAAGTGTGAGGGGTGTTTGAAAAGTCACTGATTTTAGAGTTTAGGAAGTTGTTATCCAAACACATTTGCTTTTACATGGGAGTCCATGAGTCCACAACAATTGGAGTTATGCGCATGAACTTAATGGCAGATTTTGCGGAAGCATCTTGGTTTTGCGGGCTTACAAAATCTAAATCGTGTAAGAATTGACGTGGAACGACCATCAAGCGCGCCGCACCTTCGATGAATGGAGCAAAAATGAAATGACCACCGATCCCGATTTGCACAAGAAAATTTTATTCAGCGAAGAAGCTAACTCTTGGTTGAATGGGTGCGTTAATAAGTAAAATGTGAGTGATGCAGAATAACTCTTGGCAACAGGTGCTACGTCGGACTGAGTAGACAATTGAGAAGTCCTCTCCAAATTGCGTCAAAAAGCGGGAGGCAAGAACGACTGGAGCGCTGTTGTAAACTCAATTTCATATTTCTTCAAAAATGTAGTCGGCCATAATGTTAGACTCAATGAGGAATGCTAGTGAGCCTTGATTATTGACTATTTCGGGTCTGAATCGGAAGTTCTTGGTATGGCCGACCTTTAGTTTCAACGAAACGGCGCTAAATGCCGTGTAGTCTACGAAACGATCAGTTTATTGAAGCAAACTTTTGGTGAACGTATTATCTCGCATGGTGCCTATGGTGTGGCCTCCAAGAAGGTGCGAATTAAGACCGCTTGACTAAGTTTTGTGGGGTTATATGAAGTTGTTTGTCTACATAGATAAGTCATAGAGAATTAACGCGAAGAAAGTTTATTCGGCGAGTTATTAAAGTGATTTGCTAGGTCTATCGGTTGGAATTTATTCGAGCTAGCCGCGGCAGTCGCATACTTCTAAAACATAATGTCAAAAACTTATATTTATAATAAAGCTAAACTCTTGGCCATAACATTGAATTGAATGTATTTTATTTCTTATTAAAAATATTTTACTCTTTAGTTTATTAAAACTAAAGTTATTGTTGTTGCAGTAGCGGAGATATTCTGGAACTATCTCAGAAATACCCCCAAATTAACAGTTAATTTCCGTATATAAATCGGGTACGTTTCGGTTACATATCCCCGAGTTAACAGTTTATTTTCATATATATATCGGTTTCGTTTCCGCTACATATATCCGACTGTCAGTGGAACGGTTCTAAAGGCTAAAAAAAAACATTTGATATTAATAATAAAATTTTTTAAGACTTAACGCAGAAATCTCTTCTTTTTACCTTGGTATATTTTGAAGAACCCTTGATGGTTTAAATGAAACTATGTAGGAGGTGAAGTAAGTGAAGAAAAATACTTTTACCGGCTTTGATGATTATCTATGAAAAAATATTTCAATCTAAGACTATTTGTAGTTGCTGTAACGACAGAAAAAAATCGCAAAATAATTTAGAGATATTCTGACGTGTTAAAAATTCTTGGTCAGCTATAAGTCCGGGTCCGTTGCATTTATAAGAAATCGACTATTTTAGGAACTGTTCCTTGATTTCTACTTTGAGCAGATGAATGATCAAATTAGTCAATATTTTTTTAAATACTTCAAATATCATCTGGGCACAACAGACCATAGATCACAGTGCTAATCCTCAATAATTTCTATCATCTGGTGCACGGCTGAACAGTATCTAAAACTCCGCCGAAGTGGTGCCCCGGTGGCATTTATGGCAAAATATTGCACTCCTCGAATATAATAAGAAGTTTTGATTCAATTTATGACTAGAGCATTGAGATTGCTACAGAAATCTCATCATGTTAATGGTCGACAAATATTTTTCTTTTTTATTTACAATTATTATCTTGACAATTACTTTTGAGAAACCTCAGGAGCGATTGCACTATGTTGGCTTCAATAAATCGAGCCTTATCTGCGTTTTGAATATACATACATACATATATACAAATTATGAAGGTTAGTCGAAGCTCATTAGCAGTCGAGTACTATCCTCAAGTAGCTACAAATTTTATTCCTTAGCACAAATATATTATCTAACGATGTAGGCTTGCATTTTTTAGCAATTTTAAGGGTAATAAAAAAATCAGCGGCTTATCAGGTCAACCTCGTACGCATCACTTTCCTACCTAAAGACTTGCATTGTGTATTCTTTTGGATCATAGACTCAATAGTATACCAATAATGGCTCTGTCAAGAAGAATGAAGTTGAACTCCGAAGTGTGCAGTCACAAGGCTTAAGAAGCGGTGGGTGGAGGAGTCTTGTGCAAACATTGCGAGAAGCAGTGTACAAGAAAACACTTTTCAAAGTACAAAATATTTAGTTGCACTGCAACAAAAACAAAAGAAAACCAAACTAGTGGAGAAGCAGAAAAATGATAGCAACTGATAAAGCAACAGCCTGCCACGGTGAGTATCAATTTCAACAAACAAGAAAAAAACAAAAAAAAAACTTAAAAAAAAATAAAAAACTAAAAAAAAATACAAAAATAAAAACAAAAAAAAACTAAAAAAAAATACAAAAATAAAAACAACAAGTAAGGAAGGGCTAAGTTCGGGTGTCACCGAACATTTTATACTCTCGCATGATAAAGTGATAATCGAGATTTCATTATACGTCATTTATATATTTTTCAAATACCGTATTTTTGTAAAGTTTTATTCCGCTATCATCATTGGTTCCTAATGTATACATATATTATACAGAGAAGGCATCAGATAGAATAGCGTTATATTGGAAGAAGGCGTGGTTGTGAACCGATTTCACCCATATTTCGTACGTGTCATCAGGGTGTTAAGAAAATATTATATACCGAATTTCATTGAAATCGGTATAGTAGTTCCTGAGATATGGTTTTTGGTCCATAAGTGGGCGAGGCCACGCCCATTTTCAATTTAAAAAAAAAGCCTAGGTGCAGCTTTCTTCTGCCATTTCTTCTGTCAAATTTAATGTTTCTGACGTTTTTTGTTAGTCGGTTAACGTACTTTTAGTGATTTTCAACATAACCTTTGTATGGGAGGTGGGCGTGGTTATTATCCGATTTCTTCCATTTTTGAACTGTATATAGAAATGCTTGAAGGAAACGACTCTGTAGAGTTTGGTTGACATAGCTATAGTAGTTTCTGAGATATGTACAAAAAACTTAGTAGGGGCGGGGCCACGCCCACTTTTCCAAAAGAACTGCGTCCAAATATGCCCCTCCCTAATGCGATCCTTTGTGCCAAATTTCACTTCAATATCTTTATTTATGGCTTAGTTATGACACTTTATAGGTTTTCGGTTTCCGCCATTTTGTGGGCGTGGCAGTTGGCCGATTTTGCCCATCTTTGAACTTAACCTTCTTATGGAGCCAAGGAATACGTGTACCAAGTTTCATCATGATATCTCAATTTTTACTCAAGTTACAGCTTGCACGGACGGTCGGACGGACAGACGGACGGACAGACAGACATCCGGATTTCGACTCTACTCGTCACCCTGATCACTTTGGTATTTATAACCCTATATCTGACTCTTTTAGTTTTAGGACTTACAAACAACCGTTATGTGAACAAAACTATAATACTCTCCTTAGCAACATTGTTGCGAGAGTATAAAAATCTGTTAGCCAAGGAAAAACTAACATCTGTATCAATTTCTTTGCCGGCGTCTAAATCTCAGCATTCCAATAAGTTTTTCTTTCGCACAAAACTTTTGTAATGAAACACTGAAAGTGTGTACTCAACGCGTTTTGTTGTTATTGTAAACAAACACACACTCACACACACACATGTATTTATATGTAACTTAAATAAACGAAATATAGAATAAATTGGTTGAAGTTAAATATTTTTGCTTCAATATTTGCGTTAATCCAGGGATTTAAAAGAAAGCTAATGGAGTTTGAAAGTAATCACTCCCACACACACATACACGCATCCCTACACACGGACGCTGGGAGTTTTGGGGAAGAAAAGCATTATGCTGGTGTTGTTGGGCCATTTCGTGGCTAATATTGTTTGTTGTGAAAATTGAGGAAGATTAAGACTAAGAAGTTCTTGACTTAAGTTGAAATAAGAAAATGAAGTATTAACTTTTTAATAGCAAAGTTTCAGAATGAGATTGGCACAAGGCTATATTCACATCGCAGCATAAATTGTATTGAAATTGATTGGAATAAGTCTTAGAACTCATCATCATCATTTATTTTCGAAGATGACTTAAAGGTGTGGATTTTTAAGGGTGTTGAAGGTGACGCGGCTCGCCTCTTTGCAGCAAAACGCACATCAACAAACAAAAGACAGGTTCGAAGTCGAGAAGCTGCGTTCACAACAGACAGCCGAACGGTTTTCTACTCGACTTGCACTCCCGCTCTCTGAGAGTACTCGTCAGCACCTCGTTATAGTGGAACTGCGGAACAAAGAGTTTGGTAGAAATGGCTTCAAACCATTACTTTTCGGAAAAGGCAAAAGAACAGCTGTTACAATGAGGAGTGCTGTGTCGCAGAAAACAGACTGCCTACCTCAACATGTTACAATCGTGCTTGATGAAATAGATACCGAGAGTTGAAGAGGGAAGCGAAACGCAGACAAAAAAAAGAGAGAGCTTGGCAGGCAAGCTGGCAAGGGTAATGCACGAAAAGATGCGGCGACTAACAGAAGGTTTCAAGATCGGAAGATACTTTTGTAGAACCCCCTGAGGTGATCTAGTGACTTATGTTCAGAGAACCCGATTCCCCAAACGATGACGATGGAGCAGACATTCTATTGTCCGACCATGAAGAAGTTCGAATAGCGATTACCTGTCTGAAGAACAACAAAGCGGCGGTTGCCGATGCATTGCCCGCAAGGCTATTCAAATACTACGGCGGAGAAATGATAAGGAGCATGCATCAGCTGCTTTGTAAAATATGGTCAGACAAAAGCATGCCCAACGATTGAAATTTAAGTGAGCTCTGCCTAATCTACAAAAAGGGACCCCAATCTGCACTACCGACCCCAGAATCTGCACTAACTACCGAACATCGCATATCAGGTTCAATCGAGCGTATTGTGTGAAAGATTAAAGTTCAACGTTAACAAACTAATACGATCTTATCAGTGTGGCTTTAGGCCTGGAAAATCAACAACTGACAAAATATTCACCATGCGACAAATCTTGGAAAAAAAACCGTGAAAAGACAATTGACACCTCTTCGTCGATTTCAAAGCTGTTTTTGACAGCACAAAAAGGAGCTGTCTAAACTTGGTATCCCCGCAAAAATAATATGGCTGTGCAAACTGCCGTTGAGCAATATCAAAAGCTTTATCAGGATCGGGAAGGATCTCTTCGAGCAGTTCGATATCAGACGATGTTTCAGACAAGGCGACTCTCTTTCGTGCGAATTCTTTAATCTACTTTTGGAGAAAATAGTTCGGGTTGCAGAAGTACATAAATAGAGAAGGTAGCTTCTTCTATAAGAGTATAAAGCTGCTAGTGTGCGCTGATGATATTGATATCATTTGCCTCAACATCCGCGCCGTTAGTTCTGCTTTCTCCAGACTGGATAAGGAAGCAAAGCCTATGGTTGCTAACGAGGGCAAGATGAAATATCTCCTGTCGTCAAACAAACAGTCGTCGTACTCGCGACTTGGCTCCCGTGTGCTTGTTGACAGTCATCACTTCGAAGTCGTAGGTAATTTCGTTTATCTTGGAACCAGCGTTGACACCAACAATGGCATACTCAACGTAGAATAACTCTTGCCAACTGGTGCTGTTTCGGACTGAGTAGGCAATTGAGAGGTAAAGTCCTCTCTCGACGAACAAAGATCAACTTCTACAAGTCACTCATCATCACCGTTCTTCTACACCGTGCAGAGGCATGGACGATGACAACATCTGATGAGTCGACGGTACGAGTTTTCGAGAGAAAGTTTCTGCGAAAGATTTATGGTCCTTTACGCACTGGAAACGGCGAATACCGCAGTCGATGAAATGATGAGCTGTACGAGGTATACGACGACACTGACATAAATCTGCGAATTAAGAGACAGGAGTTGTGCTAGCTACATCATGCCGTCCGAACAAACACATTCCAGCTCTGGGAATATTCGGCGCAGTACTCGCCGGGGACAGCAGAGGAAGAGGAAGACCTCCACCTCGTTGGAAAGACCAGGTGGCGGAGGACCATGCTTTTTTTGGTATCTCCAATTGGCGCCTAACTGCCAAAAGGAAGAATGACTGGAGCGCTGCTGTAAACTCGGCTATAACCACTTAAGCGGTGTCTACGCCAATAAAGAAGAATAAGGGTCTATTGAACCAATCACGCTCGGCCCGTTTTTGCTATTTCAAGTCATTCCCTTTAATAACTTCAAATATTTATGAAAAATAAATTGAATTCGTGGCACACACACAAACAAAACTCAGCGCTGAGCTTTACTTTCTTCATATTTGCAAAGGAATTGACGCAATCATCACTATTTTCCATTTCTATAAATAACGGTCGAATGTTTTCGTGCCTTTCCGTGCTGTTTTCCACGCGGTTGCCGCAAACCAAGTAGCTCAAAGGCAACTTCTCATAAATATGAATACAAAATTTGCATTTTCCAATGCGCAGCCTTTGTTGCTGTTGCATTTTGTTGTTGCTACTATTTCTAATTAGTGACGTGCGACTTTGAAGGAAGAATCTGCAATTTTCCGCAAATATGAATCGCAATGGCTTTTGACAAAATATTATGCCGCAAGTCGAATTGGCGCGCGTGTGACGCTGCATGGAGAAGAAGAAGAGCGGGGGGCTACGGCGCAACGTTGTTTTTGTCGCCTTGCTGATGTGTCGCCGCGATCGTGATGACAACGCACGTTTCGTGCCACTTGTGGCGCGCGCGGTCGCCGTTTGATGTGCGAAACCACCAATCGACGAGCGCCAAGCGGGAGACGCTGCACTAGCGTACGTCGGACGCAGCGGCATCGGTGTTGGAGACAACGGCACAAAAGCGCTGGGTGGTCACGTAAATCAGTTGCGCTTAATGCTGCCGATTCGCTAATGCTAATGCGCGCCGCTTTCAATTTATGACTTGTTTATTCGCAACAGACACACACTCGCATATATGCGTAGGTGCGCGATTCAGTGCTGCCACCTAACTACATAAACACACATACATACTATGTGGACGCATTAAAATCAGCTCATCCACAAAAGAGGCATGTGTCGCCCGATATATCGGCGCAAATCTAGGTTTTGTTTATTTTGAGCATTTGCATGTGTCATTGTATGCGTATGTGCATTTGTGTGTTTATGTTGTCGTATTTATTTATTTATGTGACATTTATGAATTTTGTGTATTTTGCAAAACGCAAAGATCGCTTTGGCTGCAATATGAATTTTAAAATAATAAATATTGCAAATCGTAAACGAAGCAGAAGTCGCCCGTTTAGTTGGCGTCAGTGAAATTGCACAATTTCGTACTTTTTCGCAGCTGTGGAAAAATTTTGTAGGAAGTAATTATTTTGCTTATGATTTTTGCAATTTTCGTTGACACATTTCTTCATATGTCAATGTATGAACTGCACTTTTTCAGACTAGTTTCGAACTAGACCTTTTTGGTTCAGATTTTATGCTGATGTTTTTGTTGCTGTATATGTTTAAGCTTCACGAGTAGATCATTTTTAGGAGCACATATTCAAGTCCTTCTACTTCTGGAGCAGTCTAAATCTATTTTATAACCACCTCATTAAAAGTCTTCAGAATGCAAATAGTTTGCCAGAAGCCTTCTTTTTGCAAAGCAGTGAAGTTTCTAAAACAAAAACCAGCAAAACCGTTAACTTCGGCGGCACCCAAGCTAATATACCCTTCACAGGTGCATTTCTTTTAGTAACTATGTATGCGTTCAGTTTGCATGGCAGCTATATGCTATAGTAAGCCGATCTGAACAATTTCTTCGGAGATTACATAATTTCTATGTACAATAACTCATACCAAATTTCGTGAATATATCTTGTCAAATGTGAAAGTTGTCCATACAAGAACTTGATTCCGATCGTTCAGTTTGTATGGCAGCTATATGCTATAGTAAGCCGATCTGAACAATTTCTTCGGAGATTACATTGCTGTCTTAGAAAATAATCTGTACCAAATTTCGTGAAGATATATCGTCAAATAAGGAAGTTTTCCATACAAGAACTTGATTCCGCTCATTTAGTTTGTATGACAGCTATATGTTATAGTGGTCCGATATCGGCAGTTCCGACAAATGAGCAGCTTCTTGAAGAGAGAATGATGTTTGCAAAATTTCAAAACGATATCTTAAAAACTGAGGGACTAGTTCGTATATATACCGACAGACGGACAGACAGACAGACGGACAGACAGACAGACGGACAGACAGACAGACATGGCTAAATCGACTCAGCACAACATACTGATCATTTGTATATATACTTTATAGGGTCTCTGACGCTTCCTCCTGGGTGTTACAAACTTCGTGGCAAACTTAATATATCCTGTTCAGGGTATAAAAAGCTTCCATACAATACTTAATTTTGATTAGCCAGTTCGTAGGTAGCTTTAAGCTATAGGGCTGCGAGTTGAATTTTTATTGAGAGAGTGTATTGGTGCCTAAGATCAGATTCTGTGCAAATTTCCCGAAAATATCTCGTCAAATAAAAAAAAGCTTTCAATACAAGAACTTGATTCCGCTCATTTAGTTTGTATTCCAGCTATAGCTAAACTGCTCCGATATCGGTGGTTCCAACAAATGAAGTTTGGTGAGAAAAGAACGAGTTTAAATTTGATATCTCGAAAACTAAGGAACTAGTTCGCTTATATACCGAAGGATAGACGGGCATAGCTAAATCGAGCAAACTCGTGATGCTGACCATTCATTTACACACTTTACGAGCATACATATAGGGTCGTCGATATTACCTTCTATGTGTTACAAATATCACTACACTTAATATACCCTGTTCCGGGTATTAAAAGCAATACGAACAGCCATGTTGTTTCAAATTCTACAACGTGTGGCATCAATACCTTTGATTACTGAAATTTTAGAGAACAGAACATTAGAATTAATGGCTTGCAATCTAACCACACCTAACTAATAACCCCAATATATAAACAGCATCTATGGCACGACCTGAACCTATAGTAAAATATCAATCTCGAAGTCTCAATAGAAATTTAGAAATAATACAACATATGCTCATCCATACTAAACGAGAAAGATTATTTGGAACCATATGGCTGTGAAGCTCTGTTAGGCTTTATAATCCATATTTTATTTAATCGTGGTTATCTTTTCAAGTCGGCAAGCAGAGCGATTTAGAGGCCCTTCCAAAAATCGTGCGATAAACTCTCAATATTCCGATATTAGCAGTCCGACAAATGAGCAGCTTCTTAGAAAGAGAACGTGTGAACATTTTCAGATCGACATCTCAAAACTTGAGGGACTAGTGGGTGTATATATAAGACACACAACAGTTTTACGTGAGTACCTGTTTTTGACGGCATAACTTCAAGCTGCTTAAAAGCACATACTCAAAACAATGCGTTGATCAGCGCCCCAAATAAAACATTCTTTTTGCAAGTATTATTTGGCTCCAATTGCTCAGTTGGAACGGGCCTTTTTTCCACCTTGGTCGGGTTCGAGTGCGATCTAAAACCTCAGCCGTGCTGTGGGTCCGACTTCCGGCCACAGTGCGACTCCACATTGCATTGAGGTTTCACTTCTACCTGCCTTTAGGTTTAAATCACAGGCACCACGAATCTTCCCAAAGAGTCAAACCCAATAAGCAAACTAACTAAGGGCTAACTGTTCCCTGAGGTACCAGATTTAAGTCACCGGTTAGACCTTGTAGCTTTTGCTACTAACAGTTGAGCACCCACCAAACAAAAAGATCTGTGACATTTGTTGCTTGAACTTCAAATGGCTTTTCATTAGAAGGAAACTCTTTCAAAATCTATCATATCAGCTCAAGCTGAGTATTATAGCACCATTTCAGGCAAGACTGTGCTGAAATTCCGAGGCAAGCCAAAAAACATACATACACCTATTACGACAGCCAGACCTTACAGCCAGCAAATTTTACACCCTGTCCGCTGGGGCTATATACTATAGACACACATACGGACGCGATTTGATCCCTGATCATTTATATTGAATTGTTCACTAAGTCATTTCGTTCGATGACGACAGCTGATCTAACTAAATTTCTTCGCAGCCAACTTCACACTTAACCGCTTTACCGTTATACTAAAATATTTCTAAAATATTAAAGTTGTCTAACGCGGCCGTTCATAAGCACATGTAACGTCTTGATTTAATTTCGAAGCCTGAAATATGGGTTCCTCATATTCTTACAGTAGAAAACTTGCTTCGTCGAATTAACGACTGCAGATTTACTTATCAAACGTCAAGGAAGTGAACAATTTTTGAAGAGCGTTCTCTCAGGCGATGAAAGGTGGATTGTTTACAAGAATATAGAGTGCAAGTTATCATGGTCTGAAAAGCATGAATCAGCTCAAATCGCTTGGAAAACGGATAGATTATGTTGTCTGTTTGGTGGGATTTCACACAGATTGTTTCACTTGAACTTTTGCCTAACATTACCAACATTAATTCTGAAGTGTATTGTGATCAGCTGTACAAATTGAGCGAGTATGATAGGGTCGATAAAATTAGGTTATATAGTATATGGTGTTCCTAAATATTTTTGCAGAAGTTCACGGCTTCCGAGTTTTTACCAATTTGCTTTTTATAATGTAGAGCTTACATCAATATTATGCTTTTAGAATAGGAAAATATGTATCCATTTGAAGAAATCAAAAGTGAAAATCGGATCGGATTTCCTTAGTGGCAATAGTCTCTGTTACTATAGACGAGTTTTTCGCAGGTATGTCTGTTAATCGGTGTTTAAAAAAGTATCATATACGAAATAGTTCGGAAGTAACTTACAACTTTAGTCGCTCAAGTCGATTAGTGTGAAGTTAGCTTTAGGTACTAAGCTTTGAGCTTCAGTTATCGGTTTGTAAGTTTTTTTTTTTCACTACCCAAAGATAGTGAGTCTTCAGAAGGAAGCTCGTTGAAAATTTGTATACATATGACGAAATTCATATACATACATACTTCTTGAGTAATTTTTTCGGCGTGCAATTTTTAAAGAGTCTTTACTCGCTAGTTTATATGTATTAAAAGCTTACGGTGAATATATACTAGTATGTATGTATAAACTATACATATTGCACAAGATGTGAAACATATGTATATTTACATACATACATATGTATATGTGTATGAGCTGAAGCGATTGCACCCATAAGTTCCTACATTCAATCGCTGCTCTCTCTCGGTTTTGATGTGCATTTCGCAATTACAAATTTCAATTTTTATTAAATTGTCCGCAGCCAGCGCAATAACAACAGCAAAAACAAAACCGCAACGACGACATTAGCATCGGAGTCATTGCTTCATTTATAATTAAAAACTTCTGACTTTTGAAGCACTTTGCTGCAGGAACTCACTCGAATCGGGTGGCCGCTGCAAATGAAGTACATTCCTCTTTTTGCTGTTTTGTGTTAGTAATAATGCTGTTTGCTCCCCTTTTTTAGCTGTTTTCATTTCTTAATTGTTGAGACTGCAATATGATTTGATTATTTATGTGAATTTTTTTATTGCGGCATTCCATTATGGTCCAAACATTGGCTGGATGAAATGTCAGAGGAGAAAACACAAAGTTAATTTAAATTGTAGATGGCCAGCGGGGAAGGAAGGGGGGTAGATCAATTATTTTTAGAAATTAATTTATTGGCGGTAGTTTTAACCATAAAAGTTGGTGTCTTCTCCAACATTTTACGGGTTTAATATTTCGATATATACCAGGTATAAAGCCAACCGGAACTTCGAAAATCTTTATATTAGGTATATGGAGGCTGAGTGCAGTACTGACCCGATACAACCCATTTTTGACACAGACTTACTATTATCAGGAAACGATTTTCTCCGAATTCATAGAACATATCTCACAGTTTGACCGACATTTTCGATAAAAAGTTCGAAAGCAACTTTGACCCACATAATCGGTATCTGGGGGCTTGAATAGTCTTGTTCAGATTTGGACAATTTTTGTTCACAATTGGTTCTTGATTTACGTACTGTGAAGTAAAAGAATCAGATGGAATTTTAAATTGTGTTATATGGGAAGTAGGCGTAGTGGTAGACCGATTTCACTCGTTTTCGCACTAAAATATAGAAATGCCGAGATAATAAAAAATACTAATTTTGGTTAAGTTCGATGGAGCAAGTCCTGAGATCCGCAACATAGTCCAATTTCGACCCAGGCTATTATAAAGTCCTCTTGTATCATCCAAGGTGTACAATTTCATATTTCTGACGTATTTGGTTTTTAATTTATCGCGGTTTTAGTAGTTTCTAACAGTATCGTTATATAGGGAGTACGTGGTTCGATTAAGACTTTCTGCGAGCTCCGCCTTAGCCAAGGAACATGTGTACCAAGTTTCATCAAGATTTCTTCATTTTTACTGAAGTTACAGCTTACGGGCGGACGAACGGACAGACAGACACTAACCCGGATTTCAAGTCGTCTCGTAAACCTAATATATGTACATATAACCCTATATCTAACCCGATTGGTTATTATTAGGTAATTCCTTAAAGTACAATTATTATGAGTTATTTTGAAAGCAGGCGACTATTATTCGATACTGATGAAGACACCAAGAGCTACTGTATTTTGAATAGAATACCGCAAGGCAAGTCCTTCTTCTACGGAACCTTATGTATGACGGGGTGCTAAGGAGACATCAACCAAAAGCCGTTAAATTAATTGCATACGTAGACGACTTTATTGTGATAGCACTGCCTAAACGCCTAGATGCTTCCGGATCAAATGCAATGAGTGCATAAACGGTCTGCGACAATGGTTCTCTTCAATGAGTTTAGAACTGGCTGAGCAAAAGACTGAAGACCTGCTCATAAGTACGAGAAAAGTATATTTCTTAGCAGAAGAGAGTGTGGGATTCATTCACAGCTACAACTAAAGTATCTGGGAGTAATTATAGACTCAAGGCTTAAATTTAAGGCTCACCTAGAATACACTGCAGGTAAAGCGAATAAAATCCTAAACGTTTTATCAAGAATAATGGAAAACAAGAAAAAACGTTAACTTCGGATGCACCGAAGCTAATAACCCTTCACAGGTGCATTTCTTTTAGTAACTATGTGTTCAGTTTGTATGGAAGCTATATGCTATAGTAATCCGATCTGAACAATTTTTTCGGAGATTACATTGTTGCCTTAGAAAATAATCTATACCAAATTTAGTGAAGATGCATTGTCAAATGTGAAAGTTTTCCATACAAGAACTTGATTCCGATCATTCAGTTTGTATGGCACCTATATGATATAGTTAACCGATCCGAACAATTTCTTCGTGTATTACATTTTTATTTTAGAAAATAACCTGTGCCAACTTTTGTGAAGATACCATGTCAAATGTGAAAAATTTCCATACAAGAACTTGATTCCGATCGTTCAGTTTATATGGCAGCTATATGTTATAGTGGTCCGATACCGTTCCGACAAATGAGCAGCTTCTTGAAGAGAAAATGACATTTGCAAAATTTCAAAAGGATATCTTAAAAACTGGGTCTCCGACGCTTCTTTCTGGGTGTTACAAACATCGTGACAAACTTTATATACCCTGTTCAGGGTATAATGAAAGCTGCGGCGCAAAATGGAACCAGCGCTAAGCAAGACAAACAAGCACTGTCGGCACTAAGAGTTATCAGTGCTTTCCAAACAATATAAAGTGATGCTGCTGATGTAATAGCCAGTATGATGTCCATTGACATACAGGGTGATGAATACGAGCGGGTATACAAGTTATGAGAGCCGTCTATAGGAGCCAAAAGAGAGTCAAAAGCTTAACAATATGACAACAGCGGTGGCAAACCTAACTCAAAAGACGGTGGATCTACAGAGTGAAACCGGACATCCATTCGTGGATCGACAGACAACATGTGGACCTGGATTTCCACCAAACTTAAATACTAAGTGGACATGGGTGCTTTAAAAGCTACTTGTACAGATTCCATCACCTCCTTACTCCAAATTGTCCGACTTGTTCAGAGTGTTTTGAATACTTTGAGTATGTACAGTATTTGTCCGGAAAGTAATAGGACTGATTTTCTTCCGTCGCGATTGTACTTCGGAGCCTGGATTCGGTAGAGGGCGTTCCTAGCAAACGCGCAGGCGGCTGGTAAGTTGCTTCTGAGCATCTGGAGAGTTTGGAGGGGCGGGAAGAGGTCGCTGATTAAGACCGGATGAATGAGCAAATTCAAAGTGAAAACGATGCTCATTGTCTTTTTTGACATCAAAGGCATCATCTACCATGAATTTGTTCCACCTGGACAAACCGTCAACGCCAAGGTTTACGTGGAAGTCCTTAAGAGACTCAAACGAAGGGTCAATCGGGTCCGCAGCTGAATGGAAGTTGTACCACGACAACGCTCCGGTTCACACATTCTTTTTTGTGAACAGAGACTTAACCAAGGCCGGCATTCCAACGCTACCGCAGCCATCCTACAGCCCAGATGTGGCCTCACCGGACTTTTTTGTTTCCTTGAAAAGGCCGACGAAAGCGGATCCAAGCATCATGCACCTTGGCTCTCAAGGCTATACCGGAGAATGCCTTCCGTGACGCCTTCAATGTTTGGAAATCGCGCTGGCAGCGCTGCATTCACGCAGAAGGAGCCTATTTTGAAAGTTTTTAAAGAGTTGCAATATGATTGGTTCAGTAAATGTTTTTTAATCGACTCAGTACTATTACTTTCCGGCCAAACCCTGTACTTAATCAGGTGGTTCCATGTGAGAGTCTGGAGTTGGGAGTAGGTAAGGTTTAGCGGCTTGCAGTTCCGCACTTCGGCCTACTTAAAAAAAGATTAAACATAAAAAGAAAGTGAGTTGAAAAATAACCAAGCTACCGCAGTTGTGTATGGGCTAACTCAAGACACCCCTTTCTATCGTCATATCGCCCTCGCACGAATCACATAAAGAAAGTAAGCGCGACCTTGATTTCGTGACGATTTCACATCATCAAATTTTCCCAAATTACGCTTTCGTAAATCACAATTTGAGCTGCAATTTCTAAGCTTGCCTTGACGGCCAAGAAAACAACTTTGAATTTGGTAAACAAAAGTATTTTTCATAAAATGCAGTCAAAGCTCACAACGTGCACATTTTCACCAAAGTAAAACCGCAATGCCAGCAATTTGCATAAATTACATTTCAGCATTTTTGGGTTTATTTTCGCGACGTAAAAATTTCAGTTATTTATTTTATAGCAAAAGCGACAACAACAACAACGAATAAACATGCAAATTGCACAAATTGTAGCGCTCATAAGAAAGTCATCACCTCGCACACACACACACACAAACAACACCACTGACACCGCTTTGTAAGGCTGACAGCTAACAAACCGCCTGCACCTCTGCTTAGATAGCTTAAGACTGCCAATAGAGCTGGCAACGCTGGAGAGTGGCAGCGCAAGTGGCGGCAAGGCGGCTGGGAGCCCAATAAAACAGCCGCGAAGACACGGCAGCAGGCGAGCTCGAAGAAAAGCGCAATTTATGGTGTTAAATACTGCCAAAGGCGCTGCGTGTGTGTAAATATGTACATCTATATATATGTGTGTGTGGCAAGCGCTGCAGGAGCGACGCATGACGCTTGAGTGCAGCCAGCAATTCAGCTGTCGGTTTGTAAAATTAATTCCAAATTTATGCGCACAACATTATCAAGGCGACAGGTGCTACTACAAGTGCCGGCAACGGTGTGTGTGTGTGTGTGCGGCTGGCTGCCTCGAAATATGTGTCAATGCGCGGCGGCCTGCCTGGCGCTGCAGCCTTCATGACGCCTAAGGCTTGGCGGCGCTGGAAAGGTGCTCCATAAATATGTTTATAAGAGCACACATACACATACAATGCATATACAACACGCACATATACATATACATATATGTAAGCACATACACACATATAGCAGTACACACACACACGAGCAACCGCCAGCCACACGCACCTGAACTGGTTGGAAAATCGATTATTCGTTTTGTGGGTAATTGAATCAATCGTTGGTTCCGTTTTATTAATCGGTTGTTGCTGTAGTTGTCGTTATGCATGTTTTTTGTAACAACAACTTTGTTGTTGTTGCCTGCTGACGTTTAACATGTGCCATTTTCACGTTGTTGCAGGTCCGTCAAAAGTAGGTGACGTGTGCCACTCCAAGTTGATGCCGCAAAATGTGGCACATATCAAAAAGTTTATTTGTGCATGGGTGTGTGGCATGAAAGCGTGCATGCATAACGGTCATGTTGTACATGCCAGCGCTGCGTAGTTAGTAATCAGATGCGATTTCACTGATTGATCATGAAAATGATCCTTCGATAGGAAGAGCATAACGCGCTAACGGTATCTAATGACAATGTGAAAGCTCAACTCATATGTCGTGCATGTGTATGTGTGTTCGTTATACTTCAATTCACTTGTGCTTGGCTACTTTATTAAAATGCTTGCACGTTTTTACGCTTGATTGGCGGCTGTCATGCCTCACCGTTGCAAGTCAGCTAATTAAATATTAATTAATTTTTATAAAGTTTTTGTTCGCAAAATTTCATCAGTGGAATTTGTGTTAGAAAGGTTGAAGATACTACTTTTATATCCTTTAGTAATGTTTTCCATTAAAATTATATGCTATCCATTAAATGAAAACGAATTAATGTTGCAAAAGTAGAGCTTTCATGAAAGCTCATGCGAAAGCTTTTGAAAGTTTCCTCGTATTTTTTGATACTCATATTTAGAAAGTTGAAAAAACTAATTTTATATGCTTTAGTAATGTTGAAAAAGTAGAGCTTTCATTAAAGTAGCTGCAAAAGCTTTTTCTTCTTTTAATTTTTGATATGCACAGTTAGATAGTTTGAAGAAATTACTTTTATGTGCATTAGTAATGATTTATTTTATGAAAACTGCAGCGAAAACTTACGAAAAAAAAAATATTAATAAATATTTATTTAATAAATACACCATTGCGAAAGCTTATGAAAGCTACTTAATGATTTTTGATATTCTTCGAAAAGCTGTACAAATAATTTGTAGTTATGCTTTAAGTATTATAATTGTATACTATGAAGTGTCTTCTTTGAAAGCTGTTGCGAAAGCTCATCATAATCTACTTACTATTTTCAGTCTACTTTGAGAAGCTCAAAAAACAATACGTATGCCTTTTATTGATATTTTTTTACAAATATCTGTTATCTACAATCTTTTATAATCAGTTTCAAATTTTAAACCTTTATGAAAGCTCGTCAAAGCTACTTTTTGGTATTCTTAACATAGAAAGACTGCAGTAAGAATTTGTATAATTTGTAGTCATGCTTTCCTATATAATAATATATGTACATGTGCACTCTCAAGTCTCTTTTATAATAAGTTTGAGAATTTAAGCTTTCACAAAAGCTTATCAAGGTTACTTTGGATAAAATTCATATATTTTGACTGAGAAAAGTGGAGAGACAAGTTAGCTTTATTTTTGGTTTTATTTAGGAAGAATAACCTCTAGAGTATTTTTAGACTTTCAACTTATTTTTTATATCCTCAATATATACCCTGTTTAAGGAAGGAATCGTCGGAGACCGTATCAAATACATATAAATGATCAACGTGACGAGTTTAGTCAATTTTGCCATGTCTGTCTGTATATATGTACATAAGTATGTATATACTCTAACTAGTCACTCATTTTTTCAGATATCTATCTGAAATTTTGTAGATATCCTTTTCTTTCTAAGAAGCTGCTGATTTGTCGGAACCGCTGATACCGGAACACTATAGCATATAGCTGTCATACAAACTAAAGGATCAAAATTAAGTTCTGGTATGGAAAACTTGTTTATTTGAGGAGATAGCTTCACGAAATTTGGCGTGGATTAATATCTAAGAACAAACTGCAATCTTCCTAAAAACTGTTTATGTTGGACCACTACATCACAAAGCTGTCATACAAACTGGCCGAGGAAAATAAAGGCCTTGTATGGAAAACTTTTTCATTTGAAGAGCTATCTTCAAGAAATTTGCCATCAATTATTTTTCAAGGCAAAGATGCAATCTCTGCTAAAATCGTTCAGTTCGGACCACTATAGCATACAGCTGCCATACAAACTGAACGATCAGAGTGAAACGTTTCTATGGAAAACTTTTTCATTTGAAGCGTTATCTTTACGAAAATAGACACGGATTATTAATTTAGCTAACAGTACAATATCGGCAAAAATTATTCATATCGTACCACTATAGTATATAGCTGCTATACAAAGTAAACAATCCAGTTCTTGTTTGGAAGCTTAGTTTTATTTGTGAAGGGTACTATAGCTTCGCTCTGATTTGATTGATTTGCGTTGAGTGCAATATACTGTTGAAAATTGTTTCATTTACAATTAAGCTGTGCCTTATACAGCAATAGATACAAATGCGACTGTCAACTTCCTACTTAAGAGTTGTTAGCAGAAAAACGCCAAACAATTACCACTAATTTCAAGGTACAACGCGTTAATTATTATAAGTATATTTATATTTATATTTATTTTTGTATTATATACATTTATGTATGTATGTATGTATGTTGTATATATATGTATGCATGTTTGTTTATGTATATGTGAGTAGTAACAATAATAAAAGTGCGTACTATCATTACTCATTAACGGGTATTATGCACTTAAACTGAATTATGATTGATCATTAGAGCATTTTCGAAATCATTAAACTTGCTGACAATGTCTCACAAGCGAAAATGTAACAGCAAAGATCTAATAACAATGCGAGCACAATTGAACTGGACGCTTCAGCAGTGACATGCAGATATGTGCATATATTAGGGTGGGCAAAACAAAATTTTTTTTTATTAGATGCCGTGAAAATAATGTATTTTTGGTCACCCTAATGTAAACACATACATATGTAACATAAGTCTCTTTTTTCTCATTTTTTATTAGATGTCATGAAAATCCCGTATTTTTTGGATCACCTTAATGTATGCACATATGTTAAATCAGTATTTCCTTTAATTTTTTTTTGTAGATGTCGTGAAAATCCCGAATTTTTTGAACCACCCAAATGTATGCACATATGTTAAATAAGTATTTCCTCTACTTTTTTCTTAGATGCCATGAAAATATTCTATTTTTGGTCACCCTAATGTATGCATATACTATGTTACATAAGTATTTTTTTGAATTTTTTCTTAGATGCCGTGAAAATCTCGTTTTTTTTGGACCACCCTAATGTATGCACATATGTTAAATAGGTATTTTTTTAATTTTTTTTAGATGCCGTGAAAATATTGTATTTTTGGTCACTCTAATGTATGCACATTTTGTACATAGCTTTTTTTATTTAATTTTTTCTTAGATTCCGTTAATATTACGTATTTTATTGGACCACCCTAATGTAATGTCACATAGTAGAGGTGTATATATGTATGTATGTTAAACCCACACTTGGCCTAGCCATCGCCTCCAATCAACCTTTCAACTCGGTTATGATTAAATACCCATTCAAGGTTTTCGCAGTCGTTTGGAAAATAAATAAATTCAAAAAATAAAAAATAAACAAAATATGATTAAATAAGGAAAAATTAATTAAAATTGACAGAAACAGTCAAAAAAGCAGTCCAACATTTTAATTAAAAACTTAAAATGCGCTGCAGGCTTATTAACAAGTCGTTAAACTAAGACTGATTGAGGCCTGGAGAAGTACATGATATTGACTATTGTGACATACATATACATATGATACATACATACATACATATGTACATAACACACATATCACTAAACTCCAGCGTATGATAAAACCAAAGTGTGTTAGCGTCAAATTGTTGTTTAATGTGTAAACAAATACGCTTGTCGCGGTGCGTTTGAAATGAAAACAAAAGACGCGGAAATGAGTGTGACAGAAGTCAGCAAGAAAAAACAAAACAAAAGAACTTCGAAAAACAAAAACAACAAAGAAAAACCTAACAAATTGCTGTGGTGACAAAGTAGTGAGTTTGACAAGTGTATAAAAGCGTTTAAATTTACATATATACACATTAATATGCATGTATACTGTACACACCGACATACCCCTTAGTGCAAGCATTTATAAGACCATATTTTTTAAGAAACTGTATATATTACAATAAAATTTCAAATGAAACTACGCGCAACAAAGCAGACTTGCGTGACATAAGAGCACACAATAACAACAAAAAAAGCAAGAAAAAGAACAACGAACATGTTTTCAAGCCAAAGTTGTTGCTGATAATTTACTACACAACAAATATAAACTTTGAGCATATAACTATATGTACAGTACATACAAGTATATACATACATACATACATATTACCACACCTTCGAGTCTAAAAAAAAAGTATCTTACTAGCTGCTAGCAACTAGCTGCGCATAATATTCTAAGTTTGTGTTAGAAAACCTGTTTTTTTATTTACCTAAACTTTGACTACGTAATTTGCGCGAAAAGCGCGAGTTACTAAAAATAAAGATAACAAAAACAAAAACAACAACTATGAAGACACGCGTAAATTAATTTCGGCAAAGTGAGCTGAACTTGCGAAAAGTTCTTTTGTAGTGTGCCGCAGTTGTTAGGTGTTGTCGAAATATTGCCAAAGCATTAATGTCAAAAAATTACTGCAGGAAATTGCAAAATCAAAATCCACTCACAAAAAATTACAAACAAAAAAAATTAAAAAAATTAAAAAAAACAAAAATTAAAATAAAATAATGATTAAAAAAAAAGAATTAAAGTAATAATTAAAAAAACAAAAAAAATAATATATTTTTGAACCCCTGAACCCTCCATCACGGTTGGTTATCATAAGTGGTTACATGGCTTCACGAGTTTAAGAAATACGATTTGTTTTATTGCCTTATTATATTCTACAACACCTCTGGAATATTGCCCTAAATTTTCAAGCTGATCCGAGTAATAGTTTCGGAGTTACAGCCTTGAGATCGTGGGCCAACTGCGCCGTCTTAAAAGGCGTATTTCTCGAAACTATGTTTTTGAAGTCAGTTGGCAAGATTTCTCGAGAACTACTCTACTGATCTTCATGAAATTTTACAAAAGTCTTTGAGATACAAGTTTTAATGACTTGGACGAACTATTTTTTTTTCGATTACAACTATTTACAAAAAAGAAATGTTGCGAAATTTTCATTTTTTTGTAAAAATGTCTGCCAAAAATTCAATTTTAAGTTTTTTTTCCGTCATTTAAGTTGTAAGTTAAGGTTTTAACTCAAACACATTTTTTTTGATTTTAGATGATCCTGTAAAGAGTTATCCAGCCAACGCGGATGCATCTTTCTTCCGAGGGGTCACCGGAAATGGCGTCACAGCGTCCGAGTTTAAAATATTTTTTTTTTTTCAAAAATTTCAGAATTTCTTTGTTAATAGTGCATGTTTGCAACAATAAAAAATTCTAATAAACATTTAATTTTTTATATGTGAAAAAAAGTGTTGAAAAAGGCTGTTTTTATCAGAGGAATACTTAGTAACCTCATAAAGGAGCTCCAAGTCATGAACCATGCCAAGTTGCTAATGGGGGTTACAACCTTAGCAGATTTAAATACATACATATGAGATCAACCGCTCTAGGGATAAATTTAAACTACTTATCGCATTCTACACTGGCCACTAGAAGCTGAAGAAGCACTTATACAACATGGGCCGAGCTTCTTCCGTAAATTATCGGTTCTGCGACAGGGAAGTTGGAACTCTAGAACATCTGCAGACGCAGGTTGAAGGCACTTGGATCCATGTTTTCAAATAGAGTTCAAATCGCTTCGCTAGCACCCCGTAGTATATTGGACTTTATCAATATGCTGGGGCTAGGTGAGTCTTTGTTATAAGGTTGCGGTGCATTCATTGTCCTTCAAAAATAATAAAGTTTCTATTCAAGTATTTGATTATAATCGACCGTTGCCTTGGAAAATAATCTGTGTTGAATTTTACTAAATTGTATATAGCTTCTTGGGGAGAAAAGGACGTGTGCACTTATAAACGTTAAAATTCTCCGAATTTCAATAACAAATCTCACGAATTGACCGATATTTTCAAAAACATGTTCGCTGTATGAACTTGGTTCCACATATACGGTAGTCCGTTGTTGACAATTTTGGTCATAAGATTAAGGTTAATTAAAAAGTCCCCGGCCTGACATATAGGTACTAGTAGAATTAAATCCACACGATTTTTGTTCTAACGTTGACGACCAAAGAACTGTATGAATTTATGTTGAAAAGAAAAAGAAAAAAACAAATAAGTAAGAAAAGGTCATTTAGGTTAAAATATAATAGTTTTGAAATTACCGTTGTAATCATATCTATTTTGCCTTATATCTTGACCAAATGAGCTTAGTAAATGCTTATGTAATATATAGAATATATATTCGATCTACCAATGTTTAAGGACGGGAGAAAAATCAAACTGGTATAAATTTTAGAAACTGGTATAAATCTCTGAAAATGGTATAAACCAAAGAAACTGATTTCACAGATGCTAATGAAATCACAACAACTGAAAAAATTACAGTAATTTGTATAAATTACATGAACTGGTATAAATAACAAAAACTGGTATAATTTCTATATTAACCGAATGACACAAGTGAATGCCCATTGCAAACATTATGCTTAAGACTTCAAATTATAACAAATAAAACGATTTTGAAACCAACGTTAGTTGTGGCTACGCCCAGTATAAGCTGGATTTGGCTCTCAACATATATAACTGTCAGTATACCTGTATATAAAAAGTTGTCTTGACCAAAAATATATCGATAAGTAACAATGGATGAAACATCGATCCATCAATTCACTCCGAAGACCAATAGACAGTCTCTGAAATCCCATCGTCAGTACTCTGATTGGACTGCACATGTTGGACCTGCTCCAAAGCGTTGTCGCAAAAGTCGGCTTCGCAAGGTTATGGCGTCTGTATTTTGGAATCCGCATGGAATATTTTTTTATTGACTCCCTTGAAAAAGGAATGCGATTCCATCAATAGCGACTTATATAAAGCATTATTGGACAGTTTGCGAAAAATGGATGTGAAATTTCACCAAGACAATGCATCGTGTCACAAGTCAGTGGAAGCTATGACAAAAATCCATGAATTTTACTTCGAATTGCGCCCGCATTCACCGTATTCTCCAGATCTGATCCCCAGCGACTATTTCCTGTTCTCAAACCTCAAAAGAATGCTCGCTGTGAAGAAAGTTTGGCATGAAATGTCAGTGTATGCCGTCGTTCGAGGTTCAGAGACAAAGTGACCACATCTTCCATTCAAACATTTTTCCAAATTCCTTAGCTTAACTTTTAACAATACTCCGAAAAGAAAATCTCAAAATATATTGCAACTAGAAAGAGCATCATCGAATGAAATTAAGTGTTTGAGCATAACTACCTTTCTAAACCGCCGAAGAATACAAAAACTTCTGGAATCATTAGTTTCTTAATATTAACTCCGCTTTGATGCTGATTGCGGACCGTCTTACTACAATAATTAAAGGGCGTGCACCACTGACGTAAGTACCCGTGAAAAAATCACTCGCACCAACTGTTGTTCCAAAAAAAAAATTCAATAATTAGTTCTTGTCTACTCTTCATGCTTTCATGTTAGAATTTTCATAATCACCTAAGGGTTAAACAGCAAAACTCATCAAAATTAACAGGAAATCTCATTCATATTTTCACACACATACACACTCACACAAATAGAAATGCTGTTACTCTTCGTATCAGCATTGCAACACTCGGAAACATGTGAAATCGGCACGCAAGATAACACTTAATGCTCGTTGTACTGAAAATGGGAGTAAGTACATTCTGAAACGCATACCCCGCTGTTTGTTGGTATGTTGCAAGCATGTAACTACAAATATTACTCAACGCCTCTTTCGCTTAGATAATCCAAGCGCTACACAGAAAGAAGTAGCCAAGAATAGCAAAAGTATTGCGGTACTTACTATTTACTCGGCTCACATTGTTAGATTACTGAGGAGTGAATATGCATTACTCGTACATCTAAATATACACACATAGAGCTATACATACATATTTACTTTAATTGAGTTAACTTAGTAAATATTGAATGAGAGTTACAAAGCTAACTTACGTCCCTGTAGTGAAAATCGCCGAAAGTTTCAATAACTCGATTTTTGAATAATTCCTAATGTTTGTTTTTCAAATCAGGCAAATGGCAACACTATTCCGAAATATTTCACTAAAGCCCTAAAAGCATTTCTTATTATAGCGATATAACCAAATTTTGAATTTTTTCGTTTATGGGTTCGCTCATTGGTTTAGAAATTTAATAATTTTGATTTTTTTCGTTTTTGATTTCGTTTATTCGTTTAGAAATTTAATTATGGTGGCAACCACGTTTCTAAGTTTTATATACATATATATATAAGCATGAAAGTACTATATTGAAATTTTCTAACAACAATAAATTGCAAATTGTTTTTGTGTTACTTAATTATGTAACAGGTGGCAACCCTCAAAAATATTATTTTCTTTCAATAACTTCAAAAAAAACTTTATTTTCTAACGCTTTAAAAGCACTTTTTATTATTTCTACAAAATTAAAATTAAAAAAGGTGGCAACTACGTTCTTAAGGTTTCATAACAAGACCTTTAAAGCATAAAATTACTTTATTGAAATTTTTTGACAACAGCAAACGGCAATTTAATTGCTTTTGACTTAAGTATGTAACAGGTGGCAACCCGCAAAAATGTTATTTTTATTCTATAACTTCAATTACTTTAAAAATTATAATAAATCCTTTAACCACACTGTTTTGGGATATTTTTGCCAGCTATTTAGGTATGAAATTTTAATTTTTTTCCTTTGCTATTGATTTAGAAATTTAAAAACGGTGGCAACCACGTTATTAAAGTTTCATAACAAGGCTTTTAAAAGCTTAAAATTAATATGTATGTTGAAATTTTATAACAACAATAAATGTGAAATCGTCTCCTTGTTACTTAATCATGCAACAGGTGGCAACGCTCAAAAATATAATTTTCATTCTATATCTTCATTAACTCTGAAAAAATAATAAATTTCATAAACATACTGTTTTGCAATTCTCTTGATTTTATTTAATTATAAAAGCAGGTGGCAACGCTACATATTTTTATTTTACAACATAAAAATTATGAAAAGTTTGAAAATTCATAGCGTACCGTTTTGTAAATTTATTGGTTATTACCTATTTATATACAAGTAAGCAAGTTTATAAGGTGGCAACACCAAAAACTATTTTTTTCACGTAAAAATTTTCAGCTAATTTATAGAAAATAAATAAAAAATTTCATTAGTTATTTTTTGCCATTTTTATTATTATAAAAAAACATATGGCAACCATTTGTATAAATTTTTTGGTTTTTGTCATCTTGATAATGAAAAAATCTAAATTAAAAATTTCATTGATTTTTTCTTGTTTTTGTTTTATTATCAGAAAATAATAAGTTTATTGGTTATTACTTAAGTATATAAGCAGGTTTATTAGGTGGCAACACCTAAAAAGTATTTTTTTTTAACCTTATTATTATTATCAAAAAAAAAAACAAGTGGCAAGCTTTTTATTGTTTTTTTACTTTTAGTAGTCCCGATAGTAAAAAATCTAAAAAAAATTTCATGAATTTTGTTTTATTGTCTAAATAAAAAATTTCATGAATTTTTTTTTATTTTTTTTTTTTATTATTACCAAAAAATGTGGCAACCATTTTATAATTTTTTTTGTGGTCTAAATGACTTCAACAATTTAAAAATCTAAACAAAAAATGTCATTAAGGATTGTTTACCTTTTTTATTATTATCTAAAAAAACATGTGGCAACTATTTGCAATTTTTGTTTTCGTTTTAGTAACTTCAACATTGTAAAAATCCAACTAGAAGCTTCACTAATTTCACTTTTATTAAAATGTTGTTAAAAATTGACGAACGCATGTACCGACCAATAATTTTCCTACTGGGTCTCTTTACAAATGAATATGCCTTTGGTGCTGCTATACAGAATCAAAGCTATAGCGGAGCTTGAAAGAAGACCCACAAACTCTGATTCGTGTCAGAATCTTATCAAAGCTAGAGCTGAGAAATCTCGCTGTGATAGGCATAGATACACATACACACAACTGTGTATGCGCAGACGGCATGTGTGCTTGTGGCAACGCAATAAAACGCCAAAAACAGATAGCGAGGCGAGAAGTGTCATCAAACAAAGTAGCAGCAAAAGGCGAAACAAGAACAACACAAACACAACTACCTACTCACAATCGTACAATTTTGTGGTAGGCATCATACTACATAGGCATACAATTGCTTATCTATGTGAATATGGGTGTATGTGTGTGTGCGCGAGTTTGCCCCAATTTCGCTGGAGTTGCAGACGCACGCTCGTATGATTGTGATATTACTGCCATATTTGTTCACATTTGAGGCTTATCACACTCAGCACACTTACAACAACAACAAGCGGTGGCATAACATAGCCCAGCACAGTATGACTTGGCGTGGCATGGCATAAGATCGGAAGCCGCTTAGGGCGCTGTGCGTTTGTTAATATGTTCATGTATGTATGTATGTATATGTGTGATAGTAGGTAAGCCCCCAAGTGTACAATTTATTTATAATTTATACGCGTTTGTTGTTGTATATGTGTGTGCAACAATGTTGCCGGCGGCTATTGTCGCTAGCAGTCAGCCGGTCGACAGCATTTCGTCAATGTTGCCGTCGAACAAAAGCAAAAACCGCATTTGGGCAAAGCAGAAAGCAACGAAAAAGCAAAAGCAACAACAAAAAAAACATATTCAAATCGGTAAAATATGCAGCAGAACAACTCTCGTGCCACAGTCGCATAAATAATACGCGAAAGCATTGTGCTGCCAAAGCCGCATGCCAGCTGCAGATCGGCACCGGGAGCGTATTGCCAACATACTTACACATATGTACATACATCTAGAAATTCATGTACATACATACATACACACATACATATACATAAGCCGCTGAACTGTGTGGCATGCATGTTGTCTGCCTTGCTGTTGTTAGTAGCAGCGGTAGTTGTTGTTGTTACTGTTGTTGCGCCAGCTATTTTGCGATTATCATTATCATTCACGCACACATATCATACGCAAATACGCGAAAAGCTCATAAATTGCAAGCGTTGTGAGGCAGAAGCATAAATAGCGAACGTCGGCGGTTTTGTTGCTGCAACCGACACACACACACATATGCATACAAACATACTATATCCGCGTATGAATTTGGATTTATCTCGGTGTCTTTTTGTTATTTTGTAGTTTGTTATTTGTTTGCTGTTTTTGTTGCTGTTTACATTGTGTGCCACGTTGTCATAATTTTACGCAGCTTTTATTGTTGTTGTTGTTAGTGGCAGATACATATATACTTATGCATATCAGCAAATTTATAAAGCGCTCACATACATTTACATGTAAACATATGTACATATGTATATGGATATGTGCGTATGTGTGCGCTTAAATATTTCCTTTTGCGCCCTTTAGGTACTGTGCCACTCCGGTATTTTTACGTTGACGACCGAATAAGAGTAAGAATTTATGTAAAAAAAAAACACAAAATGAGTAAGGAAGGGTCAAGTTCACTTGGAACCGACCATACATTCATATGATCTTATATGCTTATGTAACATATGTACATATAGACGAGTTTTTCGATTCGCCAAAGTTTAAGAAGTCGCAACTAAATCGAACTGGTATAAGTCTCATAAACTGGTATAAATCACAGAATGTGATATAATTTTCATAAACTGATATATGTAAATCACACAAAGAGAAACTGGTATAATCACTATATAAACCAAAAGGCATAGTTTGATGCCCAGTTATAAACAGTGTGTTTATGATTTCAAATTATACCAAATAAACTGGCATAAATTGTAGAAGGTGGTATTTTATTCTTAAAATGACACAATCACACAAACTGATAGAAACCTCAAAAACAGGTATAATCACTATATAAACCGAAAGGCACAGATTGATGCCCAGTTATAAACATAATGCTTAAGATCTCAAATTATACCACATTAAATGGCTTGCTCAACATTTCCAATTAAACCAAATGCAATAGCGTCGAAAATACCGTTATAACCATAAGGCTTGTTGTGTCTTATATCTTGCTCAGATGATCTTATATGCTTAAGTAATAAATAGCAGATGTCTTCGCTTCGCTAAAATTTACGGAATGGTAACTAAATCAAACTGGTTTACACCTCAAAAACTGGTATAAATCACAGAAAGTTGTGTAAATCCTTAACACTGATATAAAACTCAGAAAGCGATTTACACTTCTTAAACTTTTATAAATAACACAAACTGGTATAAGCTCTTAATGAACCCAATGGCACAGGTTACTAAGAGTAATCAGCTTCATTTATACATAGCTTAATACATATTTCTTTTCTTCATTAAAGTTTGAGAGCTGGGAAGTCGAACAAAAAATTGGTATAAACTGGTATAATTTGGGTGGTATAATCTAAAATAGGTAGAAGCAACCGATATATACATATGTAATAAAACCTTCTGATATTTATAACATGTTTGAGATAAAATCTTTTCCCAAAAATTATGTCTTTATTCCTTTACTTTTAACTCCTTAAATTTCTCTTAAGCAGATGTTTGCTCTTAACATAATCAACTGCATTTATACATAGCTATATAAATACAAAATTCTTCTTTCACTCGTAAAATCTGGAGAAGTAGCGAAACGAACAAGCAACTAGTATAAACTGGTATAATCCTGTTGACAGATCCTAAATGAGATTTTCAACAGATATGCATATCGATTTTGACTCAAATGTAACAATCTTGACGATATTCTTAACGATCTACGAAATTTAGAAACGGTTGAAAACCTAGTGGGCTGGTTTTCATTATCAACTTAACAAATACATTCCAACTTTATCTTAATTATAATCGATCTAAGTGTCCAGAAACGCAAAGGACACCATTTAAATACACATGGGTCCACATTATCTCTATTTCTTTATGTCCTTTCAAACAACCGTTGTTCAACAAAGCCATAAAACCCTTGTACGATACATTACGCTGGGCTATGATAAACATTTTTGGCAAATGAGCTAAAAAACGAGCACACAGCACATTAAGCAGCAGAAAAATTTTGCCAGCGGCTCATTGACTTACTGTCCTACTCTGTCGTTCTTTCCGTGTCACTCATTCTACCCAGTACATGTAAGGCAGAAGCTAGGGCGCAGCATTATCGTAAATTTCACGCAAATGTACTAACATTTACATATTTAGGTATGTATGTATGCATATGACTCGGCTATAAATAAATGTATATTTGGCTAAAAGTAAGACTGCTCTTCAATGGAACTCTACTTGGCCTAGGCTCACAAAACGTTAAAAATAGTTAAATGACACCGCACTGAGGGGTAACATAGTTGGTGAGGATACGTTAATTATTTTTGTTTTTAGATACTTATCTAGGCATACATTTATGATATTAACAGCTCACCACTTCCAATCGTAGACCAAGTATCCTCTGGGTACTTGGGTAGCCGAAAACCCGTTTAAACCATCCATTTGAAGGCGAGCTAAAGTGAGAAGGCGAAACATCCCTCCATAGGGTTGTATGCTAGGTTTGGGACCCGCCACGTAAACAACACCCCGAATAAAAAGATCAAAACAGTGTGTCTACGTCAAGAAAGAAGATGAACAGACATAAAAAAAGACCTTATGAATGAGGCAAGAGTGATAGCGAATGCATCAACAGTTCGCCGGAGGCTTAAAAAGACAACAAAAAACGGCCGACGTCTTGCGAAAACACTTTTTTGAGCAACGAATGAAAAAACCGCCATATACACGAGCAAAAGCGCATGAAAATTGGTCGGTTTAACATTGGCAGAGCCAATTTTCTCGGATGATATCCACCAGGGAGAAAGGTTCAGCGGATAATCTTAAAAATCACAGTACAGGCTGGTCTGGGGCTGTTTTTATATGTTTATAGTGGAGTTCATGAATGTGATTAATTGAAGGGAGGAGTCAACTGTGAGGCCTATTCAAAAATGCTGCAAGCCAACATCGAATAACGGTATCAACACCAAAACGAGGCCACCTTTCAGAACGATACTGCGCTATCTCAGTGCTCAGCCATGCCGCGGGTCCATCCATCTAACCTAATCTAATTTTGATCTTCTACCTTGCCCCGATTTAAAACCCAACGAAAACCTATGGATGATTATAAATGACCAGGCAGCCGCACAGAAGTCGAAGAACCAAAAGGACTGTATTCTGCCTTTTTGAAGATATGATGATATGGAGCTCGGATTACTGCATAAGCTCATATCGTCAATGTCAACAAGAATGGCTATGACTAAAGAAGGCATGACAAGGTACTGATTGAATTATTTCACAATAAATAGAGTAAAATTGTGAAATAAAGACAAAAAATTTCTTGATTTTAATAAAATAAGCGATTATAATTTTTTCCATGTTCTAAATCTCAAAATATTGTTTCCCAAATTAGGAATGAATTATTTCTCTCTACAAAAAGCTCAAAGTCTCTACTTGCAACTACTTTTTTCTTATCTTTATTTATCAAACATTTTCACAACGCAATGCAGAAACCCCAACCACCGTTAGCCACACACCAGGCGTGGTTATTCATTGTCAATGTGATTCAATGAAAATTCCATAGAAAACAAAAAAAAAAAAGCAAAAAGCAAAGGGCGCCTCAACGCTTATCACAAATAAATAATTTCCAAAGAATTACCAAAGTAATTTATGTGTAATGCAAGCACATTAGTTAAATTAATTAAATAACGACTGGCATTTGCTATCAATCAAAGCAGCAAAAACGAGCTACAAAAACAAAGACAAATAAATTGAAACAAAGGAAACGTCAACAAAATTAGCAAGTATATGCCATTAGGTGGTTAGGCAGGCGTTTAGAATATCAGGAAACGACGGACTTTTGGTAGATTGGTTGAAATACTAGGGGGGTTCATAAGTACCAAAAAAAATTCCATTATTATTAATTTGTGTGAATCATTACATCATTGTATTACAAGATATGCTTTTGTATTTTAATTTTGGTGACGTTTGGCGTGTCTTATAGGGTGTTCCACAAGTTCATATTTTTAATAAACAGCTTAAGCAATTTTATATTTTAAGTTAGGAGCAAATTTTTGCATTACAAACGTGGCATTTCCACAGAATAAAGCTTTTGATGGAAATTTTTTTCACATTGGTGACGCTTATTGATTCTTAAAAGGTGTTCCACAAGTTCATATTACTTAATAAACAGCTCAAAAAACTTTATTTTCCAAGTGGGGTGCAAATTTTTGCAATACAAACGCACCATCTGCATAGAAAAAAACCTTTGGAAAGAAATTATGCTTAAATAAGCTTTAATTTGACTTTTAAGGACCAACCTAAGACCAAACTTTGTTTAAAACAATGTAATTAATGGTATATAGGTGAGCTATAAGCAATTTTTTTAGTAAATTGATAAGCAGTGGAGTGGCTGAGTGCCTGTGGATTGCAAAATTGTAGTGAAAATTACAAAAACACAAACAAATACATAACTGTTATCGAACGCTTATCGATTTCGTAATTCAACTAAAGTGCTCTCAACTCAGAACAACTGCGCTAAATGAATGAATGTGAGCGCAGCTAGGTTCGTAAGCACGCTGGTGTGGGGCTGAGGGCTTAAGGGATTGCAACACACGTTTCCTAGATACATATCTACATATACATATATTTATTTGTTAACACTTATCTATAAAACTATTATTTCAATATGAACTCTATCAGCAGTCAACAATATCTACTTGAACCACACTTAATCGGCAGCAAAAAAATTGTCTGGCTTACTGTCTCTCCTTCAGTGTAAACATGCATGTTTGCGTGAATCAACCGCTGTGACGTTTCAAGTGCCGTTGATAGCCACAAAATATGAAGTTATTAACTATAACACTGCGTACAGTGACAATGAAAAGTATGACGCTGAAGATGATGATGATGATCAGGCAAATAAAACAGAACAACAAAAATCAAGAAAGCAATTAAAATTGCAGCAACAAATGTGTTGTAAATTATGTGTGTTTGTGTTGTTGTGAATGAAGCGATCATTAAGGCAATTGACAAGTTCACAATCACCATACAATTTACTTCTCAAGTCCACACACACATGCAAACACATATATTAATACAGGCGAGTTTATTCACACACTTTCTCGCACTCCAAAGCCCACGAGGGCCCACTTCGGTTACCGAGAGTGGGAAAAAAGGAAATTATAAGTTTTATTTTCATAACAAGCATTGTTCAGACGCATGTTTTTGTTGTAACAAGCAATTATTGAAAATAAAAATGAATGCATGAATGAGTTGGTGGGCAGGCGGCAAGGCGAAAAGTTAAATATGCGTGTGTACAGATATAAATAATAGACCTCTGTGACAACTTACAAGCAGTAAAGGGTGTGTCAATGGGTATTATTGGTGTTACTTATGAAAGAATAAGTGATATATTACAACAAATTGAGTTTTTTGGATAAAATGTATGAGAAAATAGAAATTCTTTCTATACTTTCTAGATATCAGATTTATGGCTAATTTTTTCTTGAAGGTAAGCTTAAGACCTATCATTTGTGATCAAAATATTCTTTGTAGAATATGGTTGGACGAAAGCATGCCCAACGATTGAATTTTAAGTGTGTTCTGTCCAATCCACAAAAAGGGAGATCCCACTATCTGTGCCAATTACCGTGGGATAAATCTCATCAACATCTCATAAAAGGTTCTAGCGAGCGTATTGAGTAAAAGATTAAAGCCCACCGTCAGCAAACTGATTGGACCTCATCAGCGTGGCTTTAGGCCTGGAAAATCCACAACTGGCCAGATATTCACCATGCGCCAAGTCTTAGAAAAGCCCTGTGAGAAGAAAATTGACACGCCTCAGCTCTTCGTCGATTTTGGCAGCACGAAAAGGAACTGTTTTTATGTCGCCATTTCTGAGTTTGGTATCCCCGAAAAACTGTAAACTGACATTGAGCAACACCAAAAGCTCTGTCATTATGGGAAAGGACCTCTCCGAACCGTTCAGATAAGGCGACTCCCTATCGTGCGACTTCTTCAATCTACTGCTGGAGAAAATAACTCAAGCGACAGAGTGTACAGCTGCTCGCGTACGACGATGATATTGATATCATTAGCCTCAATAACCTCACCGTTAGTTCTGCTTTCTCCAAAATTGATAAGGAAGCGAAGCAGTGAACGAGGGCAAGACGAAATATCTCCTGTCAACATACTAAAAGTCGTCGCACTAACGACTTGGCTGCCACGACACTGTCGACAGTCATAACTTCGAAGTCGTATATAATTTCGTCTGTCTTGGAACCAGTATTAACAGCAACAACAATGTCAGCCTTGAAATCTAACGCAGAATAACTCTTGCCAACAGCTGCTACTTCGGATTGAGTAGGCAATTGAGAAGTAAAGTCCTCTCTCGACGAACAAAGACCAAACCCTATAAGTCACTCATTATTCCCGTATTGCTAAATGGTACAGAGGCATGAAAAATGACAATATCTGATTAGTCGACGTTACGAGTTTTCCAGAGAAAGGTACTGCGGAAGATTTATGGTCCTTTGCGCTTTGGTCGCGGTGAATACCGCATTCGATGGAATGATGAGCTGTATGAGATATACGATGACATTGACATAGCTCAGCGTATTAAAAGGCAGCGGCTACGCTGGCTAGGTGATGTCGTCCGAATGGATGAAAACACTTCGGCTCAGAAAGTATTCGACACAGTACCCGCCGTGGGAAGCAGAAAAAGATAAAGACGTCCATTTCGTTGGAAAGACCAGGTGGAAAGGTATCGGTTACACTTGAAATCTACAATTGGCACCAAAACGGTGTCTACGCGAATAAAGAAGAAAACGATTTATGAAGAAGTACAATAAAATGCCAGCTAAGTTCAAAAAATTGCGATTATGCCATACTTTGTGACAAATGAAAACTCAATAATCCCTATTTGGATACCCTGTATACGTGAATAATGTCAATGTACTTTAAACATATGTAAACAAGATACAAAACGCATCACAATTATGGCAACCAATCATAAAAGTAAAAGCATATCTCTACATATACATATATATTTAAGTATATATTATATGTATGTATATATGAACATATATATTTGTTGTTATATATGACTAACCATCACATAAAATGCACGTGGTTCGGTTTAGAACCTTGCTTTTTAGGAGGAAAGAAAGTAGATGGTTAAGATAACTTTTCGATAATCTTTCAAAACATTTTTGGATACAAAAATCTTATTTAAAAGAGTTTGATGTTGGTTTGGATAACAACATGACCTTTAAACTCTTATTTAACTTAGCATAATGAAAAGGTTCTCTTTCACAACAAGGTTCAGCAGTTTGTTGATACGGAAAGTATTTCCAAACTACTCAAGTTCTGAAAACGCCAGACACAAATATTTCACATACGTACATATGTATGTATGTAAATATAAATACTTTCGACCTTTTGAAAAATACTAAAAAATCCCAAAATTCTAACTTCCTCAAGTCAACAAAAAAAAACCACAAATTATGAAGGTCGACTTAATTGCATAAAATATGGGAGAAAATACCTGACAGGTTTAATGAATAAGGGCGCGAAGGTGTCATGAATTGTTTGAGAGTTTGAGGGCGGTACCTGAAGCAATGAAAACGTAAAATACCAGCACCCGCACCATAAGAGGAAACAGATGTTGCGCTTAGAATATTTTTTGAAGAGTGAAGGCAGCTGGCTTTGGGACACTTGTGGGAACTACAAGGGCGAAACAAAAATAGTTTCACACAAATTTGTGAACATATGTACAAGTATCTACATACATATGTACATACTATATCTACTTGATGTCTATATGAAAATATCGTTCAACGAAATATGTTGAAATAGCAAACGAAGTTTGGAAAAATCAGTGGAAAAAATTAAAAATATATATTTAAA
The DNA here is from genome assembly GCF_016617805.1 of Bactrocera tryoni. Lineage (NCBI taxonomy): Eukaryota > Metazoa > Arthropoda > Insecta > Diptera > Tephritidae > Bactrocera > Bactrocera tryoni. The sequence goes on from NC_052501.1 coordinate 25,970,719, forward strand.
ATGCTTGTGACTGCAACACTTCATTGAAAATTTTATGAAAAGAACAGTTAAAGAGAGTTTGATGATAACTAGCGATAATCATATAACTGCTTACTCTTTATTTAATATTGGTTTATGCCAGTTAATGTGCTTTTTGCCAGTTGTTTGTCCGATTTGCCAATTTTCATATGCAGGCAGATCGAATAAAACTGCAACGAATTTATTTTCCATATTTTGAGAATTTTAAAATAAAAATTAACGTATCAGTTTCGCACACTCACAACAAATGGTCTGCTTAAGTTGCCCAGACGCCACAACAAAATATATTAGGTAGTTAGTCATATGCAGTTGCAGATAATTGGCTACAATAACAGTGTGTGACTGACCTCTAACGTTAATTAAATTTCACATTGCTTGATGATTTTCTAAAATTAGCTAATTATAGTCCAGGCGCTAGCTTAATGAGCCACTGGCGCTAGCTGATGGTCAACAGGTATCAGTAGTTGCAATTTTATTTGCAAATTCAATGTCAAGTAGTGTGAAGGGCTTTATGTTGTACATAATATATTAAGGTATTAGTGAAAGCAGTAAAAAAAGTTAATCCGTTAAAAATAACGCGAGAATTTACACTGCGTCATTAAGTGAATCATACTAAAGTATAAAACTAGGTAAATCTAATTAAAAAGATTCTAAACAGAAATTAAAATTTATTCGAAACAGGAAATTTATTTGAATATTAAGTACTCGTACTGTTTATTAAGTGCCTAATTTACTAGAGGCCGTAAATTATGGTACAGTAGAGGCCCGCTAATCCGGACATGGCCTAATCCGGATTCCACTGTAATCCGGACAGGGTTAAAAAACTCAAAATTTCTATTATGTCCCTTGTAATCCGGACCGACATTCTCTATCCGTATTCTCTAATCCGGAACACATGTTTATTATTCACTACATTCGCTTTTATGTTTTATTGGTTTAAGTTTTTTTGTTTTATTGGAACATGTGTATTATTTGTTATAATAAACAAACAGAAATTTATAAATATTTTTTCATAATACATAGTTCTGGTATGTCTTTGGTAATCCGGATTTCCTTATATTCCGGATAGGGGCCGGTTTTAATTGATCCGGATTAGCGGGCCTCTACTGTATATGCTTTCGATGCCTTAAAAAAATGCAGCAGTGAATTAAATTATAAACGTAGGTATGTAAACAAAATGGACTCACAAAATAAAATAATAGTGAATAGTGAGGTATATTCATTCAGTTATTCCTTTTTTAAGCTCAAATATAATGCGCTGAGGAGGGCGAATCCAACAAGGCTGGTATGAAAAAAAATGGTGAAGTCTCTAAGACAATTCCTTTTTTTCTATGTTGGTACTTATTTTTTATTTTTGACAATATATGCAATATTTTATTTTTCTGATTTATCAGGTGAAAACAGGCAGCCCTTGTTTATTTGCAGAAATCGATTAAAGTGTTATTAAAAAGTAAGAAAACTAAAGCCTCGATGAAAATGTAGCATTATCGTTACTAAAACAGAATTTTTAAAGTGTAGCTACATTATACTATTAAAATCATTCTAAAAAATTGAACTAACAACAAGTTAGCCCATCCCAACTAGGCTAGGTTTTGCAAAACTTCGCTAAAACTACAAAAAGAATGTTACTTAAGAATTCAACATGCATTAACAGAGGTAATCGAATAGTTTACAATCCAGTTTGGTATCTTATAAATTTTGTTAGTTCGGGAAAAGTCTTTTTTTCGACTACAATTATTTGAAAAAAAAATGTCGCGAAATTTTCACGGAAATTCCAATTATAATTTTTATCTTTTGCCCAAGTTCTAAGTTAAGGTTTTAACTAAAACGCATACTTTTTTCACTTTAGATGATCTTGAAAGGAGTTATACTGCCAACGCGGGCACACATTTTTCCGTGGGGTCACCGAAAATGGTGTCGCAATGGCCGAGTTAAAAATACTTTCTGCTAAAAATTTCAGAATTTCCTTGTTAACAATAAAAAATTATAATAGAATATTAAATTTTTTATATGAGAAAAAAATTGTTGAAAAAATACTGTTTTTTACCCGGGGAAACCCATTTAACTCCAATTTAGAAGTGTTCGAATAACTTCGTTTTGGCAAGTTGGTTTCAAATTGCTTAATAGGTTTGTGAAATATGCTCATTAAATCTATTATATGCCAATTTACCGTCACTTGTCACTGGGATACCTTTGTAGCAAATAACGGTTTCGTATCTTAATTTTGAGCTTAGTTATAGCTCTTTACATATTTTCGCTTAATGTCATCTTTTTTTGGCACGCCTATGAACCAAGTCGACCTTATGCAATGAAAACTTGCCTTAAGTGCCAAAGACCTTATAGTCAAAGATTAGCCACGATATCTCAATGGTTATATGTACATACAACACTTTGACCTTGATCTTGATTTGTTTTAGGTACCACAAACAACATTTAAGTGAACAAATTTATAATATTCTATAGCAAGATGTTGCGAGCGTAAAAAACTAAAAAAAAAAATCTAAAGATCAAATTCGATTATTCAGAGCTCCTGTTTTACATAAAGAATTCAATAATCATCTTATTAAAATTTCGATTTTTTATTTTGTCAAAGTAAAACTATTTAGCTTTTGTGAATACAAATTTGCACCTAATAATCAAATGAAATAATATCGCAGAAAACATAACAAAATCGCACAATTTTTATAAGAAACTGTTTCATAGCATTAAGCAGTTTTTTATTTATATTTACATAAGTTTTGAACATTTTGTTTAATAATTTTATAGCTTTTTTATAATTTTTTGAAATAATCACCTTTTTACCACCCAAAAACCAGTGTGAAAATTCGTAATTCATCATGGATTTACTCTCCTACCATCTTCTACGAAATTCTATGACTATTTTATAATTTTTTATTATCACTAATCAATCATTTATTCACATTTGCCCAACTTTTAGGTGCTAGTGCTCCAAATAGCACAAAACTTATTTGAATTTAAATGTATTTTTTTTAATTTGGAGCATTATCTTATCACCGAAAGATAATTAAAAATATATTAAAACTTATATTTGCATATATTTACCTCAAAAATAACGACGCTGTGAGTTGAAATGTGATTTTTAACAAATTTTCTTCGAAACTTGTTTGCCTTCGTTTAAATTTCTTAAAATTCACTTGTATTACTATAATTAGCACAAGAATTTCTGTATTTTATAATCACTTATTAAGCCTATTTGCATTTATCGCGTACAACAATATTTGTACATTCATGTATGTGCATGCAGTAACTTGCAGAACAATTTCTTTGCAATAAATCTTCGCTTATCGCTCACAATTCAACACTTTCACAATTTAGCGTAAATTTCTGCAACATTTCAGCATTTAATAAGCACATTTGCCCACAAATAAATAATTTCCATTTTACACACACTTCATTTGCGATAAACGCATACAATGGCGGCTCGTTACTTGAGCTGGCCGGCCTTTGGCTTGTGACTCCCGGGTCTCGCCAACAACAAGCACAGCAATCTAAAAGGGCGAATATGCACGATAATTAACTTTTCTTCGTTGTTGTTCACTTGATTTTGATGAATTATAATGAATTTATTCGCGTACGCGTTGTAAGTAGTTTTTTCGATTTTGCCTTTGCGACTTTGTTTTAACTTTTTTATTGCCTCTTGAGTTTACTTTTTTGCTGTGTAATAATAAATTCAACAACTGCAACGCAAAATGAAGCACAACGAATTGCCGACACAAAACGAACACACCGACACTTACATATACTTATGTTACAAAATGCAGCACAAAAAGGGGGAGGGTAACACGGCACTACGTACAAAGTGCAGCGGCAGCGCAGCGACCAGCTGACGTTTATTATTTATTGTATGCGCTACACTTATGTTTGTATGTGTATGCACGTCTAGGGGGTCTGACCGGTCGTTAATGTTGAGAATGTTGCGCGTTTGCCGGCAAAATATGCAACAATTGCAGAAATGCTGGACGCGGTGAGTACTACGACTGCACTGCTAGCTGGCAGCTGCGGCACCGACAACTGCCACGATTTCGCGACAGGTGACAGCTGTCAATATTTGCCCCTGCAACGCACACAAGGGATTAACTATTGCTCACGCACATTTGTTGCGACACAATTTTCCTCGTTTCTAGTAGTATTTCTAATGATTATTTCCATTCAAATTAAATACACCGAAAGTTGCGAGGTTCGTAGCGAGAGAATATGTAAGACACACGCGCACGCACTTGAATATCGTTTAAATTATAGTTGGAGAAAACATATCAAAAATTACTTTGGAGTGTTAGAAAAATTGAAAGAAATCATAAAACCGAGCGACGAGAAGCGAAGTTATTTCACACAACATCCAAACTAAACGAACAGACGACGAATACTGAATTCGCTGCTGCTGCTGCTGGCCAAATGCTACGCCAGTTACTTGCTACGACTCCAGTGGCAAAGGCAAACCTGCTGCGGTGCACTGAGAGCGCATGCATTTGCGTGGCGGCAGAGAGCGTCTTCCGGTGTGGTGTTTGCTAGTGTTGAGCGGTACGCGTTGAAATGGAACGGAGAAGAGCAGCAAAGTTGAGTGGGAGAGACCACTTCGTCTGAGTTTTATTTAAGTTGGCACGAAATGGTAATGAAACGTTAGGTTTTATAGTAAGCGTTGGGTGGTGGGGGGCGTTTGCATTGTTTGTGGAGGTCGTTGGTGCAGAGCGCGTATAAGAGTTTGCGAATGTTGTGAAAGAGGAGGTGAAGTAAAATACGAAAATGCATTTGTTTGTGCTGAAGTCGCAATCAGCTGTGCGGCGGCGAATAAAACGTGTGTAGAAAAACAAAAAAATACAACAAATAAGAAATACCCGTGGAATAATAATAATAAATAAACCAACAATTTAATAGCGAGTAAAATTAAATTAAATTAAAATTAAACATAGAGAATCGAAATTAATGATATGAAGATAGTTTGATAATTTTAAATACATTTTTTTATTAGTGCACCAAAAAAATATTGTATGCACGTTCGTGTTAACGTCTGTGAAACTGCTTCCCGACTACCAGAATATCATGAAACTGGCGATGAGTCTTCGATCTATGCTTACGACCCGGAAACTGACAATCAAGCGGCCGAATATTGAGACAAAAGTGAGCAGAAGCCGAAAAAACATGTGAAAGCAGGTCAATAATCAAGGTTATATTGGCAGTTTTCTTTCATTATCGACGTGTGGTGCACTCCGAACTCCTTCCGACCCGCCAAAATGTCAACATGGAATACTATTTGAGTATTATGGATCTAATATGTTGGTATCTTTATAGCAAAACATGTTGAAACTGTTCTAGATTATGGATGTAGGAGTAAAATTACTTGTACAACCAATCTTATAGAAAGAACTGTACAGTTTGAGCCAACTAACGCGCAATTTTAAGGTGTGAGTATGACTCCTTGATTTTACTAAATAACTGGTTAATTGCAAAGTTCCTGGCCAATTATAGTTTTGCAAAGTTTGTTTTAGTCTATTATTCATCCCCTCAAGAGTAATACATTAACTATAGCGGCTCTCCAACTTTTCGATTTCGAATCGGCCTCAGTTTCGGCGATCACCTCTTCATTCGATGAAGATTTATTTCTTTTGTTGATTGAACCGAAATCTTTTTTCAAGGTTTAAATAAAAATTATTCCATACAATTCTCAAAATACAGATCCCTCAATCTTCCCTGGCGACTGTTGTGTTTTTCCACATTTATGAAGTGAAACGATAGAGTCTTGTTTCATCCATTGTCACATATCGAGGCAAAAACTCGGGTTTATTACGCTTGACCATCTAGCAATCTTTGATGTTTAATTTTTCTGGGGCAGTGCCGAGAAGCTACGGAAATAACACTTCTCCAGCATACTGAATAGCAGTGAAAGCATAACACCAAGAGATGGTGAACTTATTTCCCCAGTCGATGACGATGGAACAGGCGTTAAATTGGCCGACAATGAAGAAATTCGATTAGAAATTACCAGTCTGAAGAAAAACAATTGATAAGGAGCATGCATCAGCTTATTTATGGAATACGGTCAGACGAAATCATGCCCGACGATTGGAATTTGCTCTGCCTAATCCACAAAAAGGGAGACCCCAAAATTTGCGCCAACCGTGGGATAAGTCTCTTCAACATCGCATATAAGGTTCTATCGAGCCTAATGTGTGAAACATTAAATCCCACCGTCATTAAACTGATTGGACCAGATCAGTGTGGCTTCAGCCCTGAAAAATCAACATCCGACCAGATATTCATCATGCGCCAAGCGTTGAAAAAGATGTATGGAAAGAGAATCGACACATACCATCTCCTCGTCGATTTTAAAGCTGCTTTTGACAGCAAGGAAAGAAGCTGCCTTTATGGCACGATGTCTGAATTTGGTGTCTCCGCAAAACTAATACGGTTGTGTTAGCTGCTGTTGAGCAATACCGTAAGGATCGAGAAGGACCTCTCCGAACCGTTCTATACCAAACGTGGTTTCAGACAAGACGACTCCCTTTCATGTGACTTCTTCAATCTACTCCTGGAGAAAATAATACGAGCTGCAGAGCTAAATAGAGAAGGTATAATTTCTACAAGAATGTAAAACGTGGCATCGACATCATTGCCCATAACAACGGTACCGTTAGTACTCCTCTCTCCAGGCTCGACAAAAATTTAAGCAAGTGTGTCTGGTAGTGATCGAGGGCAAGACGAAATCTTTCCAGTCACCAAACAACGAATCTTCGCATTAGCGACTTGGCTACCTGTTGACAGTCATAAATTCGAAGTCGTAGGTAATTTCGTCTATCTTGGAACCAGTATTAATACCAAAAAAACGTCATCCTCGAAATCCAACGCAGAATAACTCTTGCCACCATGTGCTACTTCGGACTGAGAAGGCAATTGAGAAGTAAAGTCTTCTCTCGACGAACAAAGACCAAATTCTGCAAGTCATTCATCATTCCCGTCCTGCTATATGCTACAGAGGCATGGACGGTGACAACATCTGATGGGTCGACGTTACCCGTTTTCGAGAGAAAGGTTCTGGGGAAGATTTATGGTCCTCTGCGCATTGCACACGGCTTATATCGCATTCGATGGAACGATGAGGGACATTGACATAGTTCAGCGATTTAAAGGCAGTGGCTACGCTGGGGTCCGAAGGGATGAAAATGCTTCAGCACTGAGAATATTGGCTGCAGTACCCGTCGGGAGAAGCAGAGGAAGAGGAGGACCTCCACTTCCTTGGAAAGACCAGGTGGAGAAGGACTTGACTAAACTTGAAGTCTGCAATTGGCACAAAACAGCGAAAAGGAAAAACGACTAGCGCGCAAATGTAAACTTGAATATAACTGCGAAAGCAGTATCTACGCTAATAAAGAAGAAGAAGAAGTGCCCAGAAACTCATCATAAAACCAAGTTTTTGCTTAAACTGTATTTTTTTTCATTCAAAAGGCAATTTGTTATTAACACGTGAAAGTACTTTTTATTACTTTTTTCACAACAGTAAAATTTGCTTCACTCAAAATGATTTCATTCATAAACTAACCGCCCGAAGGCTGTTAAACACTCGTCTTTTGAATGTTATACCATGTTCAGACCGAAAATTTAAAATATTAGATTACATTTAAGCATTTCATAACCCAACAGTGTTCTCACTGCCGTTAGAAAGATCAAAAAACAGCTGTTATTGTCATTCAAGAATTCACATCGCTTAATATTTATCAAAAGGAAAGATTGTCATATAGTATTTTCAAATAAAAGCCGTCTTTTTTTAATATTTTCCATATAATAGAAATAATGGATGCATTTTTTCATTTGTTAAGTCGATTTTCAGGCGAAATTAGATTCATTGCTTTAAAAAAAATTTGTTTGTTTACACTTTTTCCCCTTTGTAGTGTCTAAATCAGTTGTGATAATGTAACAGATTCCAGTGCTGACAAGTAGATTGCGCAAAATCAGAGTCGCACAGAGAGATTTAGCGTGGATCAGTTTGAAATCATTTCAATGAAGTGATTTGGAACTGTCATTTTTGTATGTCGAAATCTTGATAAATTTTTAAGATTAGTGGTATAATCCATTCAACAGCCGAAATCGTGTGATTAAGTTTCGGTCTGAACATAATGTTAACTAAAAATTATGTGATTTTAATTCTAGTAGCGCCATCTATGTATCAGGCTCGGGACTTTTCAACTGATCTGTTATTTGTGCGTTAATATTTTATTGACTAAATTCAATTGATTTTAACTTTAGTTTACAAACATTTTAATCAAGCAATGGCTAGAGTTATGCACAAGAAATTTGCTTCTTCGGTAAGCACCTACACAAATACAAACGTACACTTGTGTAATACAAACAACGCAATTCTAAGTTCACCAGCCTGCAACTGAGTTTAAGGACACTCCGCATTTGGTGATTTATGCAAAAAAAACAAAGAAAAACGATTTGTTTATTATGAATTCGCATTTCAATGCCTTTGTCCTCTGGTTGGCAGCGCGCTCAGCAGAAGCCTAACTCTGAAAATTATGGCCTACAGAAAAATGTGAATGCGCAGCAAAAAAGCACAAACAAATTTGAATGTACAAGTGTTTGTACTTAGGTAGGTTTGAATGTATGTATGTGTTTATATGTATGTATGTACATATATATATATGTATATATACTTTTTTTTCACATTAGTATTTGTATTTATGAGCTTTTAACGCATTCTCTAACATTTATGCGGAGAAAATATGCTTATTACATACATACATACAAACATTTCAGCATTATGTGGCACAAAGGGTTTTGAACTTTAGGACATTGTGCCACTTACGATAGCGAATGTTCACAGCAGCAATGACACTCCATTCAACCGGCAGCAGCTCATTCATTCATTCGCTCATTCGCGCAATCTGGCATTTTGACATTTGCTTTATTCGCATTTGCTGAGCACTTTCTTGGCCCAGTTATTAGCGAGCCAAAATAATCAGTCATTGTCTATTCAAATACACACATACATACAAATGTATATAGATAATAATAATAATAAATATAGTACCCAAATATTTATAACAGTGTGTCTGTAAATCTGCTTGTAAAAATATAATTCTGATTTTGTGCGCTTTTGATACTAGCTCCATTCTTAAGCGCCTAATCTCGCGAGCACAATCAATAATCAGCAATAAAATTTCGCTATTGTATATATACATACATATATATGTAGATAAGTATGTTTGTAAGTATCTTAAGCCATGTGAATATTGAAAGGTTTATGGCTCTTCAGCTGGGTAATATGGATGAGGTTGAGGGGAAGGAAGGCACTTGATAACTTTTTAATACCTTCGATGCATAAAAACAGGCGTACAAAATATCAGAAGTCGAACTCCACATACATACATAGATACATATATGTACATATGTACTTATATTCATACATACATATATGAATATGTACTTTTATATAGCAGTCTTCTGCGGAGGTAGCACAAAGATTTGATAGCTGGCGCCACCAAAGCTGGAAAGAAGCGCGAAAAGCAGAATTTTTTTGTGCACATACACACACTTACTTGTGTTTATGTGTGCGCTGCAGTAATAACGAAAAATCTGGGTCATGCGAATGACTTGCTGGAATCTAAATAAATTTGCTACACTTATATATATGTATGTGAAATACATACTACATATATACAATACCGAATCGAAATCAATAAATATTGAGTTAAGATTTTTTCTTAAAGAAAAGCGGATCTATTTCGGTGTGGTGTGATAATTCAATAAATTTCTTAATTATACCGTTTGATGATCTATTGCTTACTTAGTTTTTGATAAAAGATCACTTATAAAGGGGTTTTTCATAAAGACGCTACAAAAGTAGACCGATAGGGACAGCAAACGACGCCATATTTTACCCGCTCTCTTAACATTTCTCTTCAGTAAGGTTTGCCATTTCAGCATGGAAAGATATACGATCCAACAACGAGTCGATATTATTAAAATTTACCACCGAAATGCACAGTCAGTGGCCGCAACTTTAAAAGTCATCCAATTTATGGTAGTCATAATCGTCCTTTCAGATCAACAATTGAGCGTCTAGTGGAAGAATTTGAATCCACAAGCAGAGAACAAAATGTTCTCGTGCCAGTGAGTCAAAGCAGTGCTTGTAATATCGAAAATATTGCTGCCGCTAGCGCATCAATTGAGGAAGAACCAATTAGTCTCTCACACGTCGTTCTCAAGCGTTTTGCATCTCTGTGACGTCGTTGTGACGAATTTTGCAAAAAGATCTTGGTCTAAGTCCTAAGATCAAGCTGACGCAAGAACTGGTGCCGCTTAATCACCAGAATCGCCGTATATTCGTAAATTGAGCTGAGCAACAACTGGAAAATTATCCGGATTTTCGCCGAAAAATCATCTTCAGCGATGAGGCTCATTTCTGGCTGAAAGGCTTCGTCAGTAAGCAAAATATGCGTTACTAGTCAGACAGCAGTCCACACGTACTCTATGAGCCACCATTTCATTCCGAAAAAATTACCGTTTGGTATGGTTTACGGGCCGGAGGTGTCATTGGGCCGTACTTCCTCCGTCATGATCAAGAGCGGTACATTACTGTGAAAGGGAATCGTTACCACTTAATGATAACTGAATATTTTTAAGCCCGAGATGAATGATATGAACTTGGACAATATGTGGTTCCAACAGGACGCCACCACAAGCCACACAGCGAATGCCACAAACCATTTATTGAAAACCAAGTGTGGTGAACGGTTATCTCACGAAATGGCCGAGTCAATTGGTCGCCTCGATCGTGCTATTTGACGCCATTAGACTATTTTCTGTAGGGCTACGTCAAGTCTATGGTATGTGCCAACAAGCCAGCGACGACTGATGAATTTCGTACGAATATCGAACATAAAATTGCAGCAGTATCGATTTATGCTTGAAAACCGTCGAAAATTGTGTTCAGCGTCCGGACTTCTGCAACCGTGCTTAGGTTAGCTAAATAGGCTGATGTTCCTAAGACCACTAATAATCCCACTTGGATTGCTAGAGTCGCTTGTTTGTTGTGATGCCCAGATCAAAAACACCGTCATATATCTACAAATCTCCTAGAGACAGCAACAAAAAATATATTGAGCTGGGCGATGCTGAAGCACTCCAGCTAATTCGTCGGGATTGTAGAGTGTATGGCAACCTTATCTGTCGAAAGCTTGACAATGAGAGCTGGAATGAGAAAGTGTTTAGATGTTTCCACCTCATCTTCCCTCCTTCAACTTTGACAATTTTCGTCCTCCACAATCTTAAGCCTCACCGCGTCAGTGCCAATGGGGTAATGTCTAGTTAGGAGGCCTAATCTTGCTCGTGAGTTTCGATCCATCGGTGAAGAAGCTTACTGCGCCTCTTCTCCAGCCACTCCGCATCGGATGCAATCGAAGTAAGGGAGTATTCCGGAATGTCAGCAGCGCATTTACCGGCAATGCCCACGGAGGCTATATATAGAATGGCAGTAAGTGCCATAGTTGATGTTGTACGTAGTGCACGGCTGATCCCCGCTCACTAAGATTTCGTAAAGCCAAAGCACAACTCTAAGAGATAACCCACTTCACTGGTGTTCATCCGACAGCTTCGTCTCTTGAGTTCTTTCAATAAGTCATTTACAATTAAGATCCAGAGTAAAAGAGACAACCATAATTTGCAGTGGGCATCCATTGACCTTTTGTAGTGCACGCGAACTGTGCACAGAAGACAGTATCGCACAGAAGACAGTATATATATAAGCTTCTTGAGGTTCGTACAATCCCAAACCACCCAGAACATTAACGACCGCTTCCAGCCGCACATTATTGCATGCCCCAATCTCAATGTCGATAAATGTAACCACCGCATATTTCTTATGCGTGCAGAGCAGTGTCACCGACCTGTCTTTGCTGAGCCTCTTAATACCATGTCTCTCGGTATACTGGTTCTAATGTGCAGGTGTAAGGAGAGACTAATAAGTCTGAAATCTTTGACGTTCACTTGAGTGCTCTAACAAGCTTATGGTATAAACGGCAATTTTACCCGTTTCCAAGCCCTGGGAATGTGGTTTAACCCAACACAGTCCGCGTGAATGGGACCAACAAGCTTCTTGACATATTTTCCGTTGCAGTTGGGCAAGTATGATGTTACTAGGGTACTAGAAATGCAGAGAAGGCCGTTTCGCCGACCGAAACCTACATTCTCTGGGGAATGGTTTCTTGGAAAATTAGCGTCTTGGCGTAAATTTAACGTCACCTCGCTGCTCGAAGTCATGTAGTCCTCTCCAGCCTCACTACTTTCCAGTCTTGTGGGTCTTCTTTTCGTCGAGGGTGTAGTGGCGTAGTAGTAGATCCACTATAGCTGCCGCCTCTAGTTTAGCTCCCTTATACATTTCCCCCACCCTTGAGACAGCTTCCTTGTAAAGGGATGCTGACCGTTCATCAGCATACTTAATAATATGTTGAACCCCATGGTGCCATTTTCGCATCTTGGAGGTGGTCCGAGATTCCCCCTGACCACCTGACCATAACAACTGTAGACATAGCCGCCGCTTTTGACTTCCACTCATCGTGGGAGATGGTGTCATCTTCTCTGTTACAATCCAACATCCCGAGTTCAATAAAGCCAGTAAGTTTAGCGATTTCGCTAAAGGTTGGTGCCGCTCCAATCCGCTACTTCTTGTCGAGGAAGGCTTCCTCCTCGTTCTCTGTCGCTTTAAAGCAGATTAGCATATCGCTCGATCTTCCTCTGTTTTCATATTCGCCGCTCAGCACTCTCTTAGCCCACTCACGTGTGCTGGCATGTTGTTCAGATTCCTGTCCACCATTCTTGCCACCGTAGAGCTCTACGATCTTCATCTTCGTTGCTAAGCGACGATCGGATATCAACATTTTTAAACTTCTCGTTAAAAGTCACTGGCTCGAAACCCATAGTCTCTTAGGCAAAGTTGTTCCTAATGATGCATACGCGATTTTATAAAACAAAACATGTATCTTTAAGTCATCTTTTCGGGTTTTTGTGTAGAACATGTGATTAGAAATTAGTAGTCGTGTTAAAAATATCTTAGCAATAAACGTTTTACTTACGAACTAGTGACGTCTTCGGCTTTCATGCAGTCGAATTTATTCATTAAAACGGGTGATCCAAGTAGAGGTGCTTTTTTCAAAACCCAGATCAAGCTATGATGTTGTTTTTGTTCAGTATTGTTTGACTTTAAAGAAGTTCAATAGCTGCCATCTCATTTATCAATTGAAGCTCGTGATCTCGGCCACATTTGGTTTCAACAAGACGGCGCCACTTCTGACACATCGCATCAATCAATGGTTTTATTGAGAGAACACTTCGGTGAGCAGATAATGTCACGTTTTGAGCCGGTCGATTGGCCACTAAGATCGTGTGATATCACGCCTTTAGACTTCTTCCTGTGGAGATATGTAAAATCTGAAGTCCATGCGGACAATCCCGCTTCGATTGAGGCCACGGAACAAAGCATTACGCGTGTCATTCGTCGGTTACTAGTGGAAATGATCGAACGAGTCATCGAAAATAGGACTCAACGGATGAACCATCTGTAGTTGCGGCCATCATTTGAGAGAGTTAATCTTCAAAAAATAAATGTTAAAGAATGTTCTTTCGAATGATAATAAAGATTTCGTATTAAATTTGAAGTTTTTGTGTTTTTTCTTTAAAAAAGTAGAGAGAGAGAGAGCATATATGTGTGTATTTTAGGTTTTGAAGTGACTTAAATTTCTCAAGCAAACATTTGTCACACATCAGCATGTGTAAATTTTATGGCCAGAAAAATGAATGCACAGCCGCATACAAAGCTAAATGGAAATATTATATATGTATATTGAACAGTGTATCACAACCAAAAACAAATTGAGAAATCACTTCACATGCTACTGTCAACATTATGAAATCACAAAAATGCTTCAATCCAGAAAATCAAAGTTTCAGCTCACAATGATTGCTACTAAGTTTAAATTGAAATATAAATACATACATACATATGTATATAAAAACAGTTCTTTGCATGCATGTATGTACGTGTGTGCATGTTGTACGTGTTGTGTGTACGTTTTCTTTTAATTAAGCAATCGGCTTCCAATCGACGATCAATAAACTCAGATTGATAGCTACCAAGATAGAGGCGTCAGGCAATCTACACATACCGATGTACATATGTATGTTTTTGTAGATATGTCTGTCTATATGTATGTACATAAAAACATAAAATCGCGCCAATATCAGTTTGTACATACATATGTATATGTACATATATATATGTGTATTGGTGCATCAGTTTGTATTTACATAAATGCAAGTGATTTATGCTGAAAAGGTGAAAGCGTTGCTTAAATTAAAATTTACCAATAAACTTAAAAGAGCACACAATTGGAGCTATACGTGCATGCATACTTACATACACATGGTCATACATACATACATATGTATGTATGTACATATGAATTCAACTGCCGTTCAATGCTTTTCGAAAATACCCAAATGGACATGGTGTCTGAGTCGATTTGTACAGCTGCAGGCTATAATGATCCGATCTGAACAATTTCTTCAGAGATTGTGGGTCGGCCAGCTGCACTACAAAGCAAAATTCCATAGTGGTATTAGTGATGTCGCTAAATGAGTAGATTCTTGGAGAGAAAAAGACGTCTGCGTTATTTCACTTTCGATATTTCAAAAGATGGCAAAATCTTTTTCATTTTCTTTGGCACTACAACCGTGTGTTGGTCTTGGCCGAGAACACGAATCTTCGCGAGTTACCTCTTTCATTTCAGACTATTCGCTATGCACTTGATCCTTCCTTTGGATGCGTGGCGCCCATGCTTTCGATGGCCACATATGGATGTCGAGTCAAATGAGCTTTTCCGTCGAGCATCATCTTAAATGCGAACGACATGGCCTAACCAGCGCTTCGTTGAAGTTTTATACGCTTTACTATATTCGTGTCATTGTAGAGCTCATACATTTCGGGACTCCATCTTCTTCGATTCTCTACGGCTGCAAAGATCTTGCGAAGAACAGTTCTTTCGAATGCTCCAAATGTATTTTCATCTCGGGTCGTCATCGTCCATGTTGCTGCACCGTATAATAGGACGAGAGTGTAATTTTGGTTCATCCAGAGAGGGACCACCAGGCTAAGATTATTGTTGGAATTCTGGTTCCGAGATACACAAAGTCCCTAACTTTTTCAAATGTATAGCTGTCAACAGGTACGTGGTTCCCAAGAGGCGAGGAATCCTTGTTTGTAACCTTCAAGTACTTTGTCTTGCCTCGTTCACCGGAAGATCAAGCTCTTTCATCTCTTTTTCTGGACTTGAAAAGGCTGGGTTGACAGCTCTGTTGTTAAGGCCTACGATGTCAACATCATTTGCGTACCTCAGTAACGTTGTACTTTTAGATTGGGCAGTGCCACCGCGACACAAATGAGCCGCTTATTATCACATACATCCCGATTTTAACGAAGGTTCAGCATACCAAATTTAGACATGGTAGATGCAATCAGCACTGTCGACTGCGGCTTTGAAATCCACAAGAAGGTACTGGGTGTTGAACTGTGTGTCAAGGGTATTCTCTAGCATTTGACGTAGTGTGAAAATCTGGTCTATGGTGGATTTGCCCGGATTTGGTTTAAAGCCACACTGATAAGATCCAATAGGTTTATTTACAATGGGCTTAAGTCTTCCACTCAATACTGTCGAAAGAACCTTAGATGCAACGTTGCCGGTTTTAAACAGCTCAGCCAGTAATCTATCGGCCTCTGAGGCTTTGTCGTTCTTAAGTCATCTTAGAGCCGTTTTCAACTTGTATTGTTTAAGTGGCGGGACGATATTGTTGTCGCGGTAGATTCTTGTTGCTGGGTCATCTTCATCTATCGCAGCACTGCCTCCGCCATTTAGCAGGGTCGAGAAATATTTCCTCCATGTTTCGAGTATACTCTGTGTATCTGTTAACAGGTTTCCATTCCTGTTTTTACAGAAGTCGGCTCGGGCTTGAAACCATTTGTTTGCTTCCTTAATTTCTGATTAAATTTTCGGGCTGATCTCCTCCTAGTGGTCACGTCTTTCTGCCTCTCTCTTCTTTTTGCTGAAAATACATCTTTCTTTTAAAAACAACTAGCTCGCATATATACCGACGGGACTAAATTGACTTAGCTTGCCACGCTACTGTGTGGCACGTGGACCCGTCTTGTTGAAACCATATGTTATCAAGATAAATTTCTGCCAATTGCGGCCATAAAAAGTTAGTTATCATCGATTTATGCAGCTCTCTATTGACATTTTCTACATTTCGTAGAAGATTAGATTCTACAAGTACGAATGGGTGATGAGGGAGGCTAACTTGACACTAAACCGTCAATTTAGGTGAATGAGAAGATGATTTTTCGGAGAAAAATCGTTATCGTTTTCGAATTGTTCCAAGGTAAAATCGACAAATTCACGACGTCTAATGGCTTCAATTCTTTAGTGAGAGCAATTTCATACGGATCTAAGCCCAAATCCTTGCTCAAAATCCGCCAGATTGTGGTTTAAGACAGTGCCAATTCTTTAGACCGTCTTGGAATCGACAAATTGCGTTCTTTTACAAGACTTGACATATTAAAAATGGCCGAAACGACACTGATAAATCACATCATTCATATTGGAAACCCCGGTACTTTTTCTAAAAAAAAGTTCTAAAATCTTAATAATCTGCGGTAAATCTCGCTGGAGTTTCATTTCTGAGCAAGATTTAATGAAAGCAATTTCCTACGGGGCACCCTATAAGCATTAAAATTGCAACTCTGATATGCATATCTATGTTTTTGTGTTCATTTCTAAGCGCAAAGTGTTTGCTGTGAGTAAACCTTGGACTTGATTGAATTTAATTGTGACTGCCATTGAAGCAAATACTAGAAATTTGACTTAACACATACCGTAAACAAATGCACCGCTCAGCTACCGTAAATGCATACAAATAACCGTAACTGTTTTATTATGAAATATAAAGTTTTATTATTCTTATTCGAAGTTTGTTCAAAGTTTTCATTGCAAGTGTTTGAAGTTGATTAAATAAAAACTCTTTTTGTATGGCATTACCAGAAAATTTAAAAGCGTCTTTACAAGGCGGCTTAACACGAAGCTAGTATTAACAGGTCAATTGAAAAGTCCGGCCTACCAATGTAATACACACTTTTTTAGCAAAATTCGTTTTTAAATTCAATAAAGTTCCCTTCAGGGGTGATACACTGATTATAGCGACCCTCCAACTTTACGATACATTTTTCGTAGTAGTAGTTTCGGCGAACACCTCTTCATTTGACGGAAATTTATTTCAGCAAGTATTCTGTTGAGATCTGAGAATAAGAAATAATTGCTGGAGGCCAGATCTGGAGAATACGGTGAATGCAGAAGCAATTCGAAGCCCAATTCAATGATTTTTGCCACTGTTTGCATTGACTTGTAACTTGTTTTAGGCGATTTCGTCCTTCAAACGGTCCAATAACGCTATGTAATAGTCGCTGTAACTAACTTACTCCGTGCATATCCCAAAATATAGACGCCATAACCTTGTCAGCCAACTTTTGCGTTCTTCTACGCTTTGGACCAGGTTCATCGTCGGCAGTCCACGCGGATGACTGTCGATTGGACGAGTGAAATGAAGAAGCCTTGTTTCATCTAATGTCACATATCGCCGCAGTAACTCGTCGTTATTTTGGTCAAGAGAGAGCTCGACCGACACCCACTTTGCACAGAGCTTTACAAATATTCGTGAATGATATGATGCACACGTTCAGTTGATATCTTTAGAGTGCCTGTTATGTCGAACAACGTCACCTTACGGCCATCCGAAATTATTTTGGGGACATTTTTAATGTTCCCGTCGGTACCAACCTTTTTAGGGCGTTCACTGCTTTCGTGGTCCTAGGCACTCATTTCGCCTCGTTCAAACTTCGCAAACCACTTTTCAATGGTTGATTTCCATGGGCTGGAGTCCAAATAATGTTGACCAATTCAAACTTTGGCTTCACGAAATTCCTCTCTATCCATTTTTTACAATAACAAAAGTAGCTTCACGCAAATGATATAGTTCATAAACAGTCATCTCAAAGTGGCTTTTGAAGCTTAGGGCTAACTAAAAATCATATGGATTTAATTAGAGTAGCGCCATCTATGTGTCAGGGCGAGAACTTTTTAATTGACCTCTTAATCTTAGGCCTCAAAACGATTTGATTTAACCGAAACCTGCAGATTGCAGTTGAGCGATTAACTTATTAAAAAATCCTACAGCGAATCCCAAAGTCAGACTTACTGATCATTCTTCAGTTTTGTTAGTGACTTCTGGATTCAAGGTATACAAAGATATTAGCGACAATTACTCGGCTTTCCGTTTACCTATTGCAGATTCTTGCCTATATGTTCCGATTTTAATAACGCGCGTTTTCCTCAAAACTCTACAAAAGTCTAAAATTTGTTCATTTATTCACTGGATATGGAGAAGGCGGGACTTGAAAAGCTACGGGAAGATGCAGAAAACAAACATATACTCGGATAGTCAAGTAACACTGCTGGTGTTGTCAATGGTGAAGATGAATTCGAGTGTAGTCAACAATTCCTGGAAGGCTTTTTGCTTACTGGCAGGTCCCTGTCACAGGAATATTTTCGGCAACGAAAAAGTAGACGTGTGGGCCAAGCTCCACACCCTTAGTTGTTGTTGTTGTTGGATAAGCTGGCATCGACGAGGTCGGACCACAGGGAAAAGGGTGTCAGATGTGTTGGGCAAAGAGCTGGTTTCTGTCATACGGGAACTCGTTGCTCGCTGAACATATAGGAGTTTATCTGCTTCAATTCCCACAAGAGCCGGTTCTACATTTCCGGAATCGACCCGGATTTTATCCGACCAAGGACAGTAGTCTTGGACATTTAATCTCATGTGGATCGGTAAGTTTTAGATTACCGACTTAGTCATATGTTGTGGTAAGTTCTCAAGATGCTTAGTCGATCTTTTCCATCTGAAGCTATATAATTTCCCTATTTTGGTTTGACCTTTCTATTTTCCAAAGCAATGAGCTCCAGTTCCCAGTTTTTTGTTATATCATTCTTACAGTTCCTTAGTTGGGCCATCTCTTCGGATTTTATATGAATTTCTCCGCAGCAACCTTCTGACAACGTTCTCAAATTAGTCTCTTGACAGCTATGCGACAATGTCCATCGGATTGATTTGGTTTTCGCATTTGAATCTGATATTTTTTATCATTGAAGGTGATCTCATACTCGTTTAATTCTGTTGAACCACTGTGTAAGAGTAAATGGATTGATATCCAGAAACGGACGATAATAATGTTTTCCAACGACAAACTGATCTTCTTAAGCATTCGGCATTAAACGCGAGTCTCTCTTCTACCTAATTCTTCTTCTTCTTAACTCAAAGCGTAGCATTCATGTTAAATTCTATGAATGCAAACAAACCACAGACATGTAAAATTACTAACTTCAAATTTAGCATAAAATCAGTCTTAGTGCCATGACCGATTACAAACGACTTAACCTTACTACTAACAAGCAGCCTTTTTACCAACGCTCCACTACACTATACCGACTGTTGTCAGTTACTGACCTATACCACACCTTAGCCAATAATTATGTGGATATTTAATATGTCTGCAAAACGCATGTCCTTGACCTTACTAAGCTACACTATGAAACATAATATTTATTTATGGACTTGGCTGCTCCCATCGACAGACAGGCGACGGCCAGCGCTTAACCGATTAGCATTTCAAATGGCAGCGATTATTTTTTTCTTCAGAATTACAAATCACAATGTGACAATAAAATAAAGTAAGCAAATTTTTATTTTTTTCTTCAATTCTGCATTTACATGTAAATCAGCGGAGCTTTGCAAGCGCTTCGCCTTATAACACTCTGGCACTGCTGCAACAGCTTCCTTCGAAATTGCAAATTTAAGCAGACAGATTTGCATATTCAAGTACGAGAACGGCTTGATTGGACAGTGATTTTGTGATTTTCCATGTGATTGCTCTAAATGAAACACTGCGCAAGAGACAGCTATTATAATAGCGGAGACTAGTAGTTTAGGTTTCAGACCCAATTTAATCAGGTTTATCATCAACAGAAGTCTAATGTGCTCGGTCGGGATCCACAATTTTTGACAGTGATCATTATTTGGGGAATGAAAGAGAGGTGCTGACTTAGATGCCCGTCAGTTTAGAAACCTTGTTCGCCCATCCCTTTCATAAGGTAAAGCTTGGTTCAACTTCGAGCAATAAATCGAAGTTGCTATAGAACAGGAACGTTAGTTCAGAAGGTCAATGGGGGTAGGCACTCCTAAGAAAGCTGGAACGCTATCAGTTACTGGATGCACAGCTATTATACTAAGACTCTCTCTCTGAAAATATATGGTTCGTCTAAGAAGCTATCAAACCAAGCATTAATTTCAAAAAAATAGAACGAAAATAATTTCATTCTGCTTTCTTATAAAGATATGGGACATTATGTCTTAAAAATGATATCGGGCTGCCGCGCTCAATTTTTAACCACTTTTTTCTGTAATTGGGACCATATGTCAGCAACAGCGCACTGAATATTCTCTTCCAAGGCGTTCATCGTCTCGAACTCATTTGCGAAGACTACTTAATCCATACAACCCAACAAAAAATAGTACTTGGTGTTAAATTGAACTATCCTAGACGATCACGATCCACGACGCGAGATAATGCGCTAACTTTGGAATAGAATTTTCAGTGATTCAAGAAGAGCATACCGAAATTTGAGATTATTTCTCTGAATTTCTCAAAGCTACAGTTAAGAAATAGAGATGCAGTAGATGCACGGAGTGGTGACTATCCACTTTGATAATATTAGCCTTGATTCGCTGACTGTGCACTAAAAACTAGTGAAGACAGACCCCTTACCTCCAACATTAAATTACTTTATGATTGGAGTGGTTTGGGTTTAAGCTAAAGAGCTTGGTAGGACAGATACTTCAGTCTCAATAACTGCAGAATGGGAACGTTCTGTCTCTGGGCTCCTTGTGGTTTACAGGACTGTTTGGTCTCAGTTTGGACCAGCTAAGGAAGCGTTAGTTGAGTACCAGCAACTGTGCAGTCGCAAGGACCTTTTGGCCCAAGGTATATCGTGAGAGGTGTGGTATCTTTGCTTTCAACAAGTTCCACTTTTCAGTGTTTGTTGAAGTGCTAACTGGACACTGTCCGAACAGTATACAGGCGGTAAGACCGAGCATCAGCTGTTTGTTAGAAGATGAGATAAAATCATCACGACATTTTCCCTTCGATTATGCCACTTTTTCTAGGTCAAGGCTCTGATCTTATACGTTTAGACATATAATTGACAGAGCAGAAATAGAAATAAAACATGTAAGCAGATTTGTGGTAGGTCGAGCGCGTTTTGTCGATAGCAGACAGAAGTTTTTCGTCAGTCTTCACAAAGGTCTGTATATAACAGTCATGCTGAGGGCTCAGTCTGTCGTCTGCCTTCACAATGCTCTGTATATAGCAGTTGTGCTGATATAATAGTTGTGCGGAGGGGTCCCAAGCAAGCTTAAAGCAGACACAAATGCCATCGTGTCGATATTAGGAGACATATGATGGTTTTCGAGTGTATTATTTCGAGAATTCCATTCAAGTATAATGAAAAGGCTCATTGTTGGAAGGTTTGGGTTACATTCTATGGGATTAAATGTTATTTTTAGGGTCTAAGTGATCATTTGAGCGTAGAAAAAAGTGAAAACCTTTAGAAGTTACTTGAGCATATCTAGCTGAGAGGAATCTACGTGTGGGAATAAGCCAACTTCAGTTAGAAAATTCTTTATTCTCCTTCTTCTTTATTGGCGTAGACACCGCTTACGCGGCTATAGTCGAGTTTACATCAGCGCGTCAGTCGATCTTCCTTTTCGCTGTTTGACGCCGATTGGAGATTGCTAGTGTAGCCCAGTCCTTCTCCACCTAATCTTTCCATCGGAGTAGAGGTCTTTCTCTTCCTCTGCCCAGCGGATACGGCGTCGAATACTTTCAAAGCTGGAGTGTTTTCATCCATTCGGATAACATTACCTAGCCTGGGTAACCGCTGCCTTTTAATTCGCTGAACGATGTAAATGTCGTCATATATCTCATACAGCTCATCGTTCCATCGAAAGCGATATTCGTGCCAAAGCGCAAAGTACCATAAATCTTTCGCAGAACTTTTCTCTCGAAAACTTGCAACGTCGACTCATCGGTTGTTGTCATCGTGCATGCCTCTGCACCATATAGCAGGACGGGAATAATAAGTGACTTATAGAGTTTGGTTTTTGTTCGTCGGACCTCGTAAACACAAACCCATTCATACGAACTCGAACGTATGTATATCTGAATTTATATTACAGCACAGTCTCTTATTCATAGAAATTTCGACTGCTGCTGCAAAGCTGCAAAATTCAATGCAGTTCATTGTGAGTGCGGCTTAAGACGCAATTTATGCAAATAACAGTACATAAATATGTGTGTAGAGAGGTGAAGCACTGTGCTGCCGAGTGGGTGTAAATAAGTTCTGGAAATATATCGTTTTTCGGCAAAAGCCACGCGGAGTCAATCTTCAAGTGGCTCAACTGCTCGCTGCAATTCAGTGGCGTGCAACGCCTCGAGGAGCAGCTGCTGCTGCTGCCAATAAGCGATTGCGAGACTCTAGCCGAGCTCTTGAAACGGTGCGTTGCACCCGTTATGACAGCGGCAGCACAACAACAAGAGTCAGCAGTCAACAGTCAGCGTTGAATAGGCGACAGTCGAGCCACCAGCAACCAGCAATTTGTGGCAGACGCAGTTTTGCTGCTGCGCAAAGTGTTTCTCATAAGCTCACCTACTAAAATTGCAACACCAACAACAACAACACAGACAATAAGTAACAAGTGGCACGTTCAACTATTGTTTGTTGTGCTAGAATGCTGCGCAAAATAACCTATTTCCATCGAGCAAATTGATTTTTACTTAGTTTGAATTATTTTGTGTTTGCAGCTGTGTTGTTCTTGTTGTTGTTGGCTACTAAATTCGTGCGATAAATGCATTCACATAAATTTACTTCGCTTGCGGCGCAGTGACGGGAAGCAAATCGTAAAGTGTCTACCATACACACACACACTAATGTATACAACTTTGTTGCCACATATCTTTGTGTGTGTGTGTGTGTTGCATGCTTAAGGTACTCACATGCCTAGGAATGTTGCATATTGACGGGTGTAGGTGGCATTTGAGTTATATGTATGAAATTTTCTTTACACGACTATTGCATTAAAGCGTGTTGTTGTTGTTGCTGTTGCCGGTGCGGTGTTATGGTTTAATTCGTTAATAGGCGTGCGGGCAACAACAGCAGCCATAATGTCAGCAACGGCAGCGTATTGTTAAGAAATTACTTGATTGGTTTGTGTCAGTTTTCGGTTAAGTACATCGGTTGGCATTTATGATTTTGCGCAAACCAAAGGGTTACCAGCTGTGTAAAAAAATAATAAATTTTTTATTTATATGAAATATATTTAACAATCCGAATATTATTTCTTTAACATATAATAGCAAAAAATGTTAAGAAAATATAAAGAGTGATCGCTTTCGAGGTTCCCTACTTTGTAAAGAAAAAACAGAGAAACTTCAAATCTAGTGGTGAATGTTTATTATCATTCCAAATAACATTCCTTAGCATTTATTTTTTGAAGATTATCTTTTTCAAATGTTGGCCGCGGCTGCGTCTGAGGTGGTCCATCCGTTGAGTCCAATTTTCGATGACTCCTTCGGGCATTTCGACTGGTAACTGGCGAATGACACGCGTGATGCTCTGCTCCAAGACATGAATCGAGGCAGATTTGCCTGCATAGACTTTAGACTTTACATATCGCCACAGGAAAAAAGTATGACCGTGCGATATCACACGATCTTGGTGGCCAATTGACCGGCCCAAAACGTGAAATATCCGATGTGTGGAAAGTGGCGCGGATCTTATTGAAACCAAATGCCGCCGAGATCACAAGCTTCAATTGCTGGCATCAAATAGTCGGTTATCACGGCGCGATAACGGCCGCCGTTAACGGTTACGTTCTCACCGGCATCATTTTTGAAGAAATATGGAACCAATGATTCCACCGGCCAACAAGCCACGTCAAACCGTTTTTTTCTAGATAAAATGGCAGCTCTGGAAACGCTTCAGGTTGCTTTTCGTCCCAAATGCGGCAATTTTGTTTCTTTACATACCCGTTAAGAAAGAAGTGGGCCTCAACGCTGAACAAAATTTGGCTTGCAAACGTCGAATCTTCTTGAAACTTTTCAAGAGCCCATAGAGCATAGCGATGTCGATTGGGAAGGTCGATCGTCTTCAGTTTTTGCACAAGTTGTATTTTGTACGCTTTCAATTAAAGATCTCGACGTAAATTGCAGCAAGTCGTTCCATATCTCCGTCTGAGTTGCTGCGAACGACGCCGAAACGCCTCTCAACGGTATTCGTGTACACTTTCAGCTGCGACTGCTACACTTTCTTCACTGCGTGCTGGACGCGGGGTCTATTTCGGTCGAATGTTATAAAATAATTAATGCTGGGTCTCAAAATGGGTGATGGTGTTCCGAATTGACCATAAGTGGGATTGACCATGGAATTTCCGCAATAAAGCTGAACGGTTTGGAAACGTTGCTCAGGCGTAAGTCTTTCCATGATGAAATGCCACATAATAAAGAACAAAAATAGCATGACAGCTTGACACGACTAACGCGTGATCTGTCAAAGAGGCTATTGAAAAAAGTACCTCTACTTGGACCACCCGTTAGTTGAGTGGATACGTTGATAAAGAAAATTGTCGCCTTTGAAATGATGATAAACCACAAGTCATTGTTGAGACGCCGTTACCTCGTCAAACAGTCACTGTTTGGTGGGCTCTATGGACAGAGAGAATCATTGGTCCATATTTTTTGATAAATGATTAATCACTTTTTCTTCCTGAATTAGAACATGTTGATGTGAATCAATCTATCGAAGGAAGTTTTTGGTGGCCTCCAAGATCGCGTGAATTAACATCGCACATTATTTTTTTGAGTTTTGTGAACTCGCTAGTTCACGCACATAAGCCAGAGACGATTTATGTCTTGGAAGATAATAAGGTGCCTTATTGCTGACAGTTACTGACGGCCCCAGTTGCTGCAAAAAGTTTTCGAAAATTGAGACTCTCGGCAGGAATTTTCTTTTTCCAAAACCTTTTTAAAAATCTTGGCAAACCTTTCTTATTATTGTATATGTAGCTAAATATTTGGCCACAACGCATTATCTGTATTCTATTTCTTCTTGTAAACCGCATGTCTAAAAAGAGGCACATGGAAAGTTGTGCGCTATCATTTGAGGGTGCATGGAATGCTGGGTACAGTTTACTGAGTCAAACATAGACAAACTTTGTATTCGCACATTTTAAATTCATCAGATCCATGAATTGGGCCTCGAATTGCTTTCGCAGTGGATCCGTATTCTTCGGATCTGGCCCCAACGACTGTTACCGGTTCTCATATCTCAATAGATTGCTCGCTGGTAAGAAATTTTCGTCGAATGAAAAGGTGATCGCCGAAACTGTGGTCTATTTTGAAGCAAAGGACAAATCGTACTACACAAATGGTATCGAACACTTGGAGGTTCAGTATAAACAGCGGCTGGTGTTTGAGAGTGTATGATAAGCTTCTTAACTGGAGTGAGCTGCAAGGCATGGAGTATGAAAAATATGTTCAGGATTTGTTATTTCCTGAAACCTTAAACTTTCTTGGTCGAATGTATAGTAAACTTGAATTTTTATTCCGACAAAGTTTTTTAAGTAAAAAGAAATGTATATATATGTATATGTATATACTTTACTTTAATATCACATTCATTCAAAAATAGTCACAGCATATTTCTTTTATTCTTGCAGCCTTCGAGTGCTGTTGCTGTGGCATAGTTTTGTAATTATAATTTTTGATTTCACTTCTGTTTTTAATCGCACTGCACGCACACACTCATTCACATTTATAGAGGATCGCTCGCCTTGCGCACTTTTATCGCAAGTGCTTGAATGCGTAGTAGCATTTGTTATTTTGCTTTGCCAATGAAAAGCGTACATATCTATACTAGGGACAGCCATTTTCAAGGAGTTTATGAAAGATTTCTCGATATTTTGAAAACATGTTGTGAAAACGAACGTACAAGATGCTCGACGTTTATGAAATTTTGATTAGTTTGTAGGGCAATTGATGGTACGAAACTTTTTCTATGTAAAATTTGTTGATATGGCTTAAATTTATACAAAAGAAGGCCTCATATTGAGAACTGCTCTTATTAACAAATTCATTTTTGAATGAACTGCTAGCTAGAATGGCGAAAATTTTGAAGCTCGTTAGAAAAGCTGCTTACGTTTCTTTGCGGGATGTTTGCTTTTCGTAAAGTTACTTTGGAATGGTTTGAGGAGATCACGGAAAACTCTGATTCGCTAGGATATTAGCTAAGATGCCGACGTAATGCAAATAATGACCCTCACTCAGTTACTTTGTTCTCGTCCATTTTTGGCTACTAACAGATCAATTGAAAAGACTGACCTAACCTCAGTCAAAAACTTATTGCTTTTTTTGAACAATATTCGATTTTTTTTCCCCCATAGTTCCTTTCAAAGGTGATACACTGATTATAGCGACTGCCAACTTTCCACTTAAGTAGTAAGATTTGTCTTTTGCCTTCAAAAGAGGCCTCATTTTCGGCGATCATCTCTTCAATCGAAGATCGTTACAAGCTTTTTTATATTTGTATAAAGTTTGTTTTGGTTATGGATTCCATACCCAATACTATACTCGAATTTTTGCAAAAACGACGTCGAGCAGAGGTCGCAACAGAGATGCTGGACAATCAAGCTAAGTACTTTACATTCATCAAAGGCTTCTTCACTGGTTACGAGACATGGGTCTACGAATAAGACGTCGAAACTGTTCAACTAGCGAATGATCCGCCAAAATTGAAAACAATGAAGGCCGACCCAGGCGAGGCTCATGAAAGATTGGTAAGCGTTGGCATGCTTGTGTTAACTTAGAAGCCAATTTTGAAGATAATAATAACAATTTTTATTAAAAAATGCAATCTGCGGATCACTACAGCTTATACATATGTAGCTGGCAGACAAACTGAATGTCGACATCGGATCGGATTGCATAAAAAGCTTTCTCATTTGACGAGATATCTTCACCAAACTTGGTGGATCATGAGTTATTGTCCAAGGCAAAGGCACAGTATCCGAAGAATTTGTCTAGATCTGATTGCTATAGCATAAATCTCCTATAGTAACTGAACGATCAGAATCAACTACTTGTAAAGAATCTTTTGTATTCTTTTTATAAGTGTTCCTTAGAAAAAACGGAAACGAGTTCGTAGATGGGCGTAATCGGACCTGATCAGATAGTATGAGAGGGCTATATAGAATCCGGTGACGATGAGTTCTTCCTTTGTAAAATCATATATCACGGGATAAAATCCTTACATAAAAATAAGTAAGGAAGAGCTAACTTCGGGTGTCACCGAACATTTTATACTCTCGCATGATAAAGTGATAACCGAGATTTCATTATCCGTCATTTACATATTTTTCAAATACCGTATTTGTGTAAAGTTTTATGCCGCTATCATCATTGGTTCCTAATGTATATATTATACAGAAAAGGCATCAGATGGAATTCAAAATAGCGTTATATTGGAAGAAGGCGTGGTTGTTAACCGATTTCACCCATATTTCGTACATGTCATCAGGGTGTTAAGAAAATATTATATACCGAATTTCATTGAAATCGGTTGAGTAGTTCCTGAGATATGGGTTTTGGTCCATAAGTGGGCGACGCCACGCCCATTTTCAATTTTTAAAAAAGCCTGGGTGCAGCTTCCTTCTGGCATTTTTTCCGTAAAATTTAGTGTTTCTGACGTTTTTTGTTAGTCGGTTAACGCACTTTTAGTGATTTTGAACATAACCTTTGTATGGGAGGTGGGCGTGGTTATTATCCGATTTCTTCCATTTTTGAACTGTATATGGAAATGCCTAAAGGAAACGACTCTATAGAGTTTGGTTGACATAGCTATAGTAGTTTCCGAGATATGTATAAAAAACTTAGTAGGGGGCGGGGCCATGCCCACTTTTCCCAAAAAATTACGTCCAAATATGCCCCTCCCTAATGCGATCCTTTGTGCCAAATTTCACTTTAATATCTTTATTTATGGCTTAGTTATGACACTTTATAGGTTTTCTGTTTTCGCCATTTTGTGGGCGTGGCCGTTGGCCGATTTTGCCCATTTTCGAACTTAACCTTCTTATGGAGCTAGGAAATACGTGTACCAAGTTTCATCATGATATCTCAATTTTTACTCAAGTTACAGCTTGCACGGACGGACGGGCGGACAGACGGACAGACGGACATCCGGATATCAACTCTACTCGTCCCCCTGATCACTTTGGTATATATAACCCTATATCTGACTCTTTTAGTTTCAGGACTTACAAACAACCGTTATGAGAACAAAACTATAATACTCTCCTTAGCAACTTTGTTGCGAGAGTATAAAAATTAAAAGAACGTGAATTTTTATTAAATAGCATCTTTATGCTTAGACTGATTAAAATCGGATGAAACTGCCCTAGACCCCATTATAAGTAGCAAGCCTAATGTTTTAAATCCTTGCACGTTGCATGAAATGTTCGGTTATACCCAAACTTAGCTCTTCCTTGCTTATTTTTCTTGTTTTAATTTTTTTAAGTACCACCTTAATGTAAGCAGACTTATTTATCTGAGTGTAAATTTTTTTGAAGTATATTATGTTATTTTTACTTTGTGCATGCATATATGTATGTATATTTATAAGTACTAGTGTAACATGTGCGGTTTGTAAAAAAAAATATATTTTCTAACATGCTTGATTTGTTGCAAGCTCTTCAGATTACAACATTTCCTTCCACTCCGAATGCAGGTCACTACGTCATGATATGCCCGACGGCGATACTATATGTGCAGGCCAACATACAAATTTACGTTGCATACCTACATACATACATTGTAATAATTAGAAAAGCGGACAAGCAGAAAAAAATACTAGAAGAGCGATATAAATATTCAGAAAATGGAAGGCCGCAACAGATTTAGAATTGCATAAATCGACATTTGTGGTGGCATATGAGCAAAAAATAGTAAGATTTTCTTCATAATTTTAAAATTCTTAAATTATACTTCAAAATCTATGAGGTCTTCCTTAAAGTAGTCGCCCTTGTCTCCAATACACTTGTTCCAACGTTTTTTCCAATCCTCGGAACAGTTGTAAAAGTAATTTTCCGGAATAGACCTCAAAGAGAGTAGGGATTCACATTTAATGGCTCTTCAATTGACTTGAAACGGTTTCCCCGGAGCAGTTGTTTGAGTTCTCTGAATAGCCAGCAGTCACAAGAAGCGAAATCAGGCGAAAACGGTGGTTGCGGCACGATATTGGTTGAAAGTTTTCTGGAAATTCACTAAGAATCAATGCAGTATGAGACGGTGGATTTATCGGCTCATAATTCTGGCTCATTTTACAAATAGCCTCGAGCAAACGATGCATAACATTCATATAATATTCCTTGTTGACTGTTTGGGCGATCAGAAGGATTCCGGGGTGCAACTCACCTCAATAATCGAAAAATCGAACTGTCAACACCTTGATTTTTGACCTGATTTGAGGTGTTTTTCTGGGCTTCAGCTCACCCTTGCCACAATATTTGACCGAATGATCTTATGTTTCCGGGTCGTAAGCATAGATCAAAGATTCATCGTCAGTAATAATACCTTTTATGACATCTTGTTAGTCGGAAAGCATTGTTTCACAGACGTTAACGCGACGCTGTTTTTCGAAAAAATATAATGATTTTGTAACCAATCATGCTTTCGCTTTTTCGACCCAATTGATCTTTCAAAATGGTTTTTGCTGTTGCTTCCGATATTCCAAAGAGGCCAGTATGATTTCTGACTGTTAATCGCCGATTCCCAAGCTAATATTCCTGTATTTTAATGTCGTCTTGATCATCAGTTGGTGTTGATGGCCGTCTCGGATGATGTTCGTCGTCAAGGCGCTCTCGACCCGCTTTGAACAAATTCTACCAAACAAAAATACTATCTCTTGGCTCGAAGGCCTTATCCAACATTCTATACGTTTCGGTATCAGAAATTTGATTCCGCACACAAAATTTAATGGAACTTCTTTATTGAATAATTATACTCACTTTAACTGCTTCACAAAGAGAAGCGTAGACTAAACACTAATGACTATTTGGATGTGACATTTGGCACAGCTGTCATTGACAGTCATGTCAACCCAGTAAAAAAATATTTTATCAAAAAAATTTCTCTCGAAATTTGAATTAAAAAGTCTTACCAATTTTTGCCCAGGATAGTATAAGGCAGCGGTGTGATGCGATTGTGGTTTCTTTAATTTGTATAAAAATATATATATGTATATACATACATAAATAAATATGTATGTTTATGGTACATTGAAAAATCATTTTTGCGGCGCATGCGCAAATCACTGAACTGCACAGCGCCGATTTGCTTAAGACTTTTGCACTAATAAGCATTTGTTTGGCAAGTAATTTAATTTTGCCACACATACCTACATACATATGCGTGTAAGTATTTGCAATTAATTTATCTGGTTCGCAATCCGTTTACCGATGATTGACACAAGAACCTGGCGGTTTTTAGGCCAAACGCCCATTCCAACTCCGCTCAACTGTATGATTCCGCAGCATTGCTGAGTTTCTTCAGCTGCCAGAGCAACTTTGCTGCAGGCATTTGCAAAAATGCAGACACATATATGTACATATACATATAAATATATATATACATATATGTATGTGTGCATTCCTCTTTTTGGTTTGAATTCATTTGGTTTTTTATAATATTTTCCAGCGAGCTGCACATTGAATAGATGAATATATTTGCAGACAAAGCCACAAACACATCCCCAACCGCACTTAAATAGACATACATACACACACAAACAGTTATTGCTGCACAGCTTACGTGTATAATGCGTCAATCTCTGGTGTGTAGCCACAAAATCATGATTAAATTACAAACCAAACGAATTTGTCCAATGGCGTAGTAAAATTTCTCAAGCCTAGTCTATGTATCAGCAAAGCTCAATGGCGCTCGGTAGCTCGCCAAGCACTCAGCCACACTGCCACGCAGCCTCGAAGACAGACAGAGTTGGTGCGCTAGTCAGCCGGCTGGCCGAAGCTGCAGCTCTGTGCGGTGAGTAAGTTAGCAAGTCACTTTGAATCGCTGACAGCAAATCGAAAAACCACAAAAACATATCGAGACACTTCCTCAATCAGTGGTTTAGTGTCTGCTTGTTTATTTAGCGCTTTGCTGTTGTTGCTGTTCCTTAGTATGATGTTTGTGACTTCTGGTGCTGTTGCTGTCTGTTTGTCTGTGAATAAGAGTTTTCTTCGGCTACCGTTTTCTTTTGTTGTGTGTGCCACATTGTGTAAGTATGATGAAATTGATTTTTGTAGCCATCGATTGTGGTTAAATTTTACAGTTATACAATTTCTAACAAACTGAGGTTATGACTAATTTTTGGTGTCGTCGAAAGCAACAGCTGCAAGTATCGTAGGAAAAATGCAAACTGAATAAATTGGGAGCTCTCATCCGAGGCCGTTTTGATTTTCTCATTGGGTATGTTTTTTTACGAGACGGTTTCTAAACCCTGCACACAACCCTGGGGAGTTATGATTCGCTTTCTCACTTTAGCTCGCCTTCAAACAAAGGTCTTTTAGCTATCCAAACGATTTTTGGTTTATGACCGGACGTCGTAAGCTGATTGAGCCATGTGTAAGCGTTTCTGGCCACTCACAAGTGAATTTTCGCTCAGAGAACTTTTCTCACTTGCGTAAACCTGTACACACGGCTCCATCCAGCTTTTCATCTATCTTGGAACCAGCATTAAAACCTCGAAATCCAACGTAGAATAACTCTTGCCAACATTTGCTACTTCGGACTGAGTAGGCTTCTCAATTGTATCTTTCGACGAACAAAAACCAAACTCTACATGACACTCATTATTTCCGTCCTGCTATATGGTGCAGAGGCATGGACGATGACAACATCTGAAGAATCAGCGTCACGGGCTTTCGAGAGAAAGGTTCTGCGGAAGATTTATGTAGTTTGCACATTGGCAACGACGAATATCGCATTCATCGTTTTATCGAATGCTGTACGAGATATACGATACAATTGACATAGATCAGCGAGGTAAGAGACAGCGGCTCCGCTGGCTAGATAATGTCGTCCGAATAGATGTAAAAGCTCCAGCTCTGAAAGTATTTGACACAGTACTCACTCAAGGAAGCAGAGAAAGAGAAAGACTTCCACTGCGCTTGAAGGATCAGGTTGAGAAGAACCTATCTACACTCCGACTGGCGCCAAAAAGCGAAAGGAATAACGACTGGCGCGCTGTTGTAAGCTTGTCTATAATCGTGTAAGCGTTGTCTACGCCAATAAAAAAGAAAAATAGTAAATTGGGATCTACAAGCAGGGTTCGTAGTCATGGCGCTGAAAGATTGTAGGTTACATCATTGTACTTCTCAAGCTCACTTTGTGGTTAAATCTGCCTTCAAGAAAATGTAGAAGCCGCTGAATAAAAATTTTGTTCTAAATTCACAAATCTATTCCTCGTACTCTTAACTCAATCTCACTTTCTCTTCAAAATGAAAAGACACATTGGATTAGGTCAGCTTTCAAGATGGTCTGTGATCATGGAGATCCGGCTTCGAATGTTGAAAGCCTTTGCGATGCTAAAAAGAGGCCTAGCTATGGAACAAATGACCTTCATGTATCACTTTTGAGAAGTGAAACGAAGCTCTTACTTTATAAGAAAGCTCTTAACCTAAAGCTGTTTATATTTTTAAGTATCAAGGTTCTCAAATTTTAAAAAATAGAATGTTTGGTAATAGCTACTACTCATTATGTACTTTGCACGTTCTCAACGTCTTTTGATTCTTCTTCTATTGAAGAAAATGGAACACGAACTGTATATTAACTTAATTATATAATCTTCGGACTTAGCTCGGTCAGTAATGACATGTTGGCAGACACTGACTACCTCATCCCACTTTTCGGTAGAAAAATAATATTCGTATTCACATCACATTAACCCATTATAGTATGGATAGCTCTAAAATGTCCGGAGCGACGATTAAAACAGCCTCTTAAACTACCGTACCATTGCAGTAAATTTCAAGCAGAAATTGTTTCTATTGGAAAAGCCGCGGAGCTAGTCTCTCATGCATCAGCAGGCAACTCCAAAGTTAACACCTACTACGTGGACAGCCAACCAGCAATCAATGCAAAAACATCGTTTCTTATATCGGCAGAAGCAGGGATATTCTAGTTTTGGGAAACAGGGCTGCATTACAGTGTGTAGCCAGAAATAAGTGGCATCATTTTTACTGTCAGATCAGGTGAGATTGCTAAGAGTGGTGTACGACTGTCATCCGAAAACGTGACTGAGATTTGTAAACCCATGCATTGTCTATACGACGGACAAAAACATGGCAAGGAAGATTAAAACACGTTAGCAAAAACTATCGGAGTGCAAAACTGCAAAATAATATGTAAAAGATCTTTGTTGGAATGCTCACAGGTCTGGTCGCCACCACACGCCTACAGAATTGGAATGACCGATCTAAATGGCTGCAGGAAATATCAAAAGCAAGATAACAGGGAAATAATACAGCATCTCTTGTGCACTTGTCCCGTATTTCCATGGGACACTGAAAGAGGTATCGTGAACTGTCTGTTGAAATTCCCTTCAGGTGTTGGCACCCTAAGGGTCACTGCTCCTTATGGATTATGTAACCGCACTCCAATTGTTATCACTAAGTTCCAGCTTACCAGACTTACTTAACCTTAAAAAATATATTAATAATATAGATAAAGATATTGCTTGTAATACTGAAATCAAAGCAGGAATCAAAGTTGTAACATAAAAAGCAATTGGATCGAAGTATTACAAGTATGATCCGGCTGCACTACTTAATCTTGACTTATGTACGCAAGAAACCACCTTTCACAGAAAATTTTAAATTTGACAGTCCATCGGATATTATAATGCTTCCGATACGATTCAAAAGTTTAAAGAAATCTTTATGTGGTTCGCTTTAGAGCATTTCACTAAAGATCACAGTCTGGAAATAGTAACTTTACAGATCTGGATCTCGTTGTAGCTGTTCATGGAGTTGCTAAAACAAACTGTAGCGGCTTTTCTCTGTCCTTATTCCGGCGAGAAAGTTGTGCGTGGATAGAAGGCGTTGGTAGAGAAGGGCAGTGACTTTCTTGTAGAGTGGAGAGGTATAGTATCCAGAACTCTTTATCCACTTCAGCTACAGACTTCCTGGCTATTGCAATGTTTTCCAAGCCGAGGTTACTGATTAAGGTAGCTGTAGATTTACTGCTCCTGGAGTGCAGTCTCTTGCAGAGAAGTGACCACTTCGATAGCAGGCGGCGATACTAGCCTTGACCTGCGTTCAGGGTCGATTAAGGAATGACTAACGTAGTTATTAATGACATCGATTGACTTTGTAAAATACTAGCATGGCTGCCAGACTACAGCGGAAACACAGGTTACTGTAAAGCTGATCTTAGTCCCGCTATCAGCATAATTGATACGAATAAGTGCTGCAGTCTCCTCGGTCGTTCTACATCTGGATAGCTAGGCTTCGGGGATACTCGGCCTGCGCTGAGAGTTTATGCGCTGTCCATGATCTTTTTGGCTCAAGATCGATTGTAAGGGATGCAGTGAGCTCTTTGTCCTTAGTAAGGCTAGCCTCTCCCTAGTATGAAGGATTTCACAGGTCATAGTCGTATCGGCGTCAGCGTTGAAGCTTACCGAGAGCCAGCTGCAGAAGCTATTTGGTAGAAGGCGATATGGAAACATCTCAAAACTTCTGCCTTCCTTCTTGGTTGTCCCGCGCTTGCGAGAAAAAGTCTTTAACATTTGCGGGCTCACACTTTCAGATAGAATAGAAATTAAACGCCCAAGCAAATTTGTTTTGGCCGAACGGCGCTTCGCTGACTTACATATGTATAATATCGGAGAGAAAAATTATATTTTAAGGCTTCACAAAGAACTACTATAGGAGCCCAAGTGTGATTAGCCATCGAACTTAACCTATACCTGGTCTACTGATGAAAATGGAACGCTGTTGTCCCAATTCACAAAGTTTATTGAGGAAGCAAAACTGAGAAGACCATATCTAAACTGAATGCTGCCATCTTCATGAGCCGCACTTAACATATAAGCATCCTCTTTGGTATACCCCTCCTTACAGCCTATGCGAGTATTGATTGTCCCGAGGCACGTTTACGCATTAAATTTCGGCATTTTATTTCATTTAACTTATGACCTTTCGCTGGCGATACACCACACTGCGCCACAGTGTCTTTACCTGACACAATAACATTCGCAGTGTCGCCAACCTGACTGCCCTCAATTCCCAAACTGCCGACGACACACTGTCTGCTCGAAATCATAAAGCAACTTTTGCGTTTCGTGCTTGTGTGGCGAGTATGTACCGACCAAGTTGTATCCTTGCAACACATGTCGCAATATACATATACATTTGTATACTTTATATATATTTATTACACTGAGGCACGCGTAAATTAGCTGAGATTTATGGTAACCTCGAAAGAAGAAAAGTTTTGATAGTTTTTCGTGGAAACTCGAAAGCGAAAGTAAAAATTTGTGAGACTGGCAGGCGGCAAAACGGTTCGTTTAGTAATAAAATTGTTGAAATAAATACTGTTATGTGTTTGAAAGTGTTCTGCACATGGTTTGGCCACATTCCCTCGAGCTTGGACACGTCTGAGCTCACAACTTAATGATGGATCGTGCTTTGCATATTCCCTTTTGGACACATAACGTCGTTTTTGGTACTCACTAACTTTCTGAGAACTTCAGTCCTCTTTCGGTACTTTACTCCCTTTTCGGCGCTCTACTGCCTTTTCACTACTTTACCTTCCATTCTTCGCTGCTTCGACCATTGTAATTCCTTGCCATTTAATAAAGACTGCGCTTCGCTCAGGCATCTAATGCTTCACCTTCGCAGCCTTTGTTTGCTTTTAAAGAAGTTGTGAAGAAGAATTTCGCAAACAGTAGCCAAAGCCGGGAGCAGCAACCTTTGCAGCAACGCAGACAAAAGTCCTAACGGCAGCAAAGGCGAGTGAACTTTGAAAGCGTTGCTCTTTCTTTGTTTGTTCGCGGCGCAGCTGAAGTGGAAGAAAGGACAAGAAGCGGCAACAAAAGTGAGTGCAGTCAGTTGTCTCAAATAAGAATGCTGACTGCTGCAGCAAACACTCCACAGTTGCTGGTGGATGTAGCTGTTCGGAGCGGGTTTACGCTCAATGCAGTTGTTAGGAATATGAACAGCTTGTCAATCAATATGATTGAAAGTTATTATGCATTTAGCATTATGTTTGAGAAAAGCTGGTTGGTTCGTTGAGATGGCTTGCCGACAGGTTGGAAATCAGAATTTAAATAACAAAAAGACAAGCTGAAAGTGTGCTGAAAGCACTAATGTATGAATATCGATCCGTAGGAGAGCTTTTGCTGGTGTACCTCGGTTGCTGTCAAAGTATTGAACTTAAATTCTTGTTCGTTGTTCAACTCCTAAAGCGATCTAACGACCTTTCCCCAATGCTTAAGGTTATTTCTAAATCCAACTATCCTGAGGTCAATCAAGAAAATGTTAACCTTTCGTGTTGAAGATTTTAAAAGAAGGCAGATTGGAGCATGTGAATTACAATTTTTCTGAGGTAATATAACTCCTATCTTGCTATTAGCTCGGGTACAGTCGGCATTAAGCAATCTGTTCATCTTGTACAACTTTTTCGGCTTTTTTGAACCAATCCGCAAAGTCCATTCGCATTAAGACTCTATCCATTTCGATAATATCAAATGGAGGTGTGTCTGACATTAAGTCATATAAGAAAAACCTTAACTCCTGTTGCAAGGGAAGTCACAAATACAAAATATTTCTAACACGAACTTGACTCAGCTAATCCGATATCGATGGTTTCGAAAATGAGTTTATGGTACCGAGGAGAAATGAACGAGTGCAGAACTTCGAAGCGATATTTTACAAACTGAGGGAATAACTTGCTTATATACGGACTTACAGACAGTTCGACAGACAGACATGACTAAATCGACCAAACTCGTCACGCTGATCTTTTATGTATCTATATATTTTATCAGGTCTACGATGCTTCATTATGGATAACAGAAACTTTGTGGCAGACTTAATTTACCCTCTTTGGGGTAGAGAAATGGAAAGTGATGAATAGCTAAAAAATATTGCCTTATCTCTTTAAGTTATGACAGCCCAATAGATTATGCTTTGAAATCAGAACAATCCTAGACTTACTTTCATAATATAACCAACTTTTATCTGATTTTTAAACAATATTCCAGTCGCTTATCGGGAGTTTAGTCCTTTACATTGTACCCTTCAGCCAGTATTTGGGAATAGAACCCACTAGTAAATGTAGCAGTCACTGTGGACTATTGATACGCAAAAGCACCGCATATCTTGGAGTGAAACGCAGACGAGGAAGCTTTGTTTTTTTGCTTTCCCATCGAACACCTGCATATTGAGGCCGGTATGCTTCCAGTTAAGGAGCATAATTCACGCCTCTTCAGCGTGCAATGAGTCTCCGCATAACACTGGCCACCACCACCTCTACTAAACCTACTCAACTAACACCCTTCTTCCTTTGGTCCGATCGCGTCGAAACAGCACGTTTCCTGGGCCTACCATTGGATGACGTTGACAAAACTTTTCTAATCTTAACCATCCTAAAGAGGATTAGGTACCCGTTACAACACAACAACAAGCGCATATCTATCTGATTTCTGAATAGCGATAGGTGTATTAGGAAAATCATGGAACTCCTTTGTCATGTTTCAACAAAAGGCTCATTTACTTCAGCCTTGTATTTATTTTTTCTAAAACCACACCAAACTGCTGTATACATATACGTATATGTATACCTCTCTATTAGAATGAAAAACCTTTTTCATTAATTAAAAGAGCCCGATTTTCAATAAGATTAGATTAAAGACGTTACTTTACAGGCAGTTTTCTTATCCACATGCATTTGGTCTCAAAATCTCGTTCCTTGGATCTACTCCAGAACCGTCGCGATTCACGAGGCTGCACGTTTCTCGCAGCAAATCGAGCTTTTCGTCTACAATGGGTGGTGGTTTGTCTCCAAGCATGCCAATCGCTGAGAGGGAGTCGGTGAAGGTGTTAATGTTTCCACTGTGAATGGCATTCGGCGCCTGTCGGAAAATAGTTGCGTCTGAAGTCTGGTCGTCGTATTGTTTTATGTGGTCGACGCAGTTGTCCCTAGAAGGCGGTTCCGCTCCGAGGGGGTGACTGCAGGGATGATTTCTGGGAAGCGTCCCAGCAGGAACTGCTTGGAGAGGAGTTATTTATGCTCCTTAGCTGAGAGCATACTGGCCTCAATATGCAGGTGTTCGATGGGAGACATCAACGGGATCTTGTCGTAGTTCGGAGTGAAGTGTTCTGACAAGTTTAAAGCTCCTCGTCTGCGTTTCACTGCATCCTGGCGACCATATTCGTGCGGCGTAGTTAAGGGCTGGTAAGTATATTACTGTCTCTCGTCCGCAACAAGCTTGATAACTTTTGATAGCTTTGATAAAAAGGTAAGAATAAAGATATGTCCAAATAGCACCGACAAAGAAGCAGCTTACTATTAATTAGAGCGAATTAATTCTTCTTTTTTGTAATTATGGAACTTTGGTGTTTTTAATTTTGACAATAAAATCAAAGTATCCTCATTCACATTTTTGGTTTTCCATGTACTTTTTTCCATTAGAAAATACGTGTGCAAATTACGAAAGATAATATTTAAAATTGCTATCTTCCATTCACCGCTTCCTTTCACCAGTAATGTTCCGCTCGAGCAAGAGGCCCTTTTGTCTTCGGTATCACTTTCAACTTTATGCCAATAAAAACACAGTTGCAACTGTCAACAAAGCTTTTCAGTTGGTTTACTCCCTTCCCCCTGTCAACCTTTGTACCCACCCCACCAACACCAACAATGCACCGGCATCCTTCCATAACTGCCACTTACAGCATATGCAAGGCATCCCTGAACGTACTCTCTGCGTCACTCTCTATCAACCTCGTCCACACTTTTGCTCTGTGAAATGTACCGCTATTGTCTTCCGTGGCACTTTGCGTTACGCTCTGCTTACAGCTGTGGCATTCATTTTCCAATTTAAAGAGTGTCTATACATATGTATGTGTGTAGGTGTGGCAGCAAGGCCATCACCCGCGCAGATAGCAACACCTTCAACTCCATAGCCACCGACTCACGTTCGTTGATTTGTCTATCTGTCACTTGAAAATTTCTCCGTCTGGAAAGTTTTTCATTCTGACAGCGCACTTCTCATGTGAAAGCAAGAGGAGGAATGAACATTTTCTGTATGCGAAACATGACATTTTTGATAAAACAGTCTCGTGCTCGGGTATGTAAATGGTTTTTAAATGTTTCCTGCGGATGTCCTTGAAATTTCTATGCAAAACATATGAACAGTGTTGTCGGTGGTTGGTAATTGATGAGGAAATCCGTTGAGAATTTTAAATTTATGCTGCCGGAATGCTGATGACCAGCACAGTATGTGTAGAAGGCTTCAAAAATTTAAAAGTTAAAAACTTAAGTAAAATTATTTAAGCTAAAAATGTCTGCAAATTGGTTAAAATTGGACTAAAGCATATTCTTTACTTCTCCTTGATTGGGTATACAAGTATGGTGTACTATGGGGCATATAGCACCCGTGGATATAGTCGGAAGGTGTATTGCTACGAAAACTGCTCTCAGGCTCAGAGAAGCTGGACACTAAGAAAACTGGGCGCGCTGGAATACTTGAAAGAACGCCGAACCAAGTCCTGACTGACTTTTCTCTGCGCATATACTTTCGAAAAAGGTATGTAAACCAAGAACTTGCTGAAAGGGAGAAACCGTGAGCTATTTTACGGCTGAATATAAGGCGCTGGAGGAATAAGCTTTCGGGAAATATCTATCAACTCCAGTTTTTGGCTTTCTGATCATTGCAGCATGTTGCAAGCTGCAATTGCTTTCTAAAAAGTAGCAGTAGATTTAGTGCTCCGGAGTGCAACTTCTTTTAGAGTTTTGACTATTGACTCTAATAGAAAGGCGGCGATTTTAGCTTTGAGCTCGCTCGTTGAACATTCAAAAGTAGTAAAAGGATGCCTAGGCTCCTTGTTTGGGGCTATTGAGTTACTACATTATCGGACGTGTTTTCGACTCAAAGTACTTCGTCGATTTATAGCCGTCTTTATGAACAATTCTACATAAGGTCTGGGTACCACAATAGACTACAATCTATCCAAGTGATATCCTGTTAGGATCGACCATTTAACATAACATAGCATGAAAGTTTGATTAGGGCCTATAGAATACTAGAACTTAAGACAGAATTGGAGAGGATTTCGAAAAAAAACATTAAAGAAAAAAGAAGACTAGATCTGCTACCTACTTTTTGAAATGCTTCGACAGAAAATTCTTGTGATCAAAGTGAAACTTAAAACAACCCTGGAATTACCTACATATTCAGATATAGTCCCGATTTCTTAATAAATTTTTTATTTAATATTTATTTCATGCGAGTTTTTTACTAAACCTTTGATGCAATCAATTGTCCTTAATACCTATCATTCCTAGTAGACTATCGGAAATACCGAGTAAAGTAGCCTTTCTATCCCCAAGAAGCTACTTATTTGTCAGAATCGCCAATATCAGAATAGTATAGCATATAGCTCCGTAGAAGATTAGATTAGTTAAAAAAATGAAGATTGCACCGCGACCCAAGGTCTATTGCGCCCACTCCTAAATCATAATGATTTACCTAGTCCCAGCAAATTGATAAATTTCAGTATACTGCTAAGTGCTGTGAAGGCGAGAGATCCCTATTTGATCCTATCGATCCAAGGGCTTTTACCCTAGTTAATTAGCAGGTCTTCTGAAGTTTCAGACTCCAAACCGTATATAAGTGCTTCTTCAGCTGACAATGGTCAATGTAGAAAGCGACAAGTAGCCTGAATTCATCCCTTGGTAGGTTGATTACATATTTAAATCTTTTAAGATTGTAACCACCCATTAGCAACTTGGCATGGCGCATGCGTAGGAGTTGTTGCCAAAACCTCTCCTTACCCACTTGATCCGCAATTAAAGGTTTCGGTCCTACCATGTTGGTGGATGCTACGGAGAGGTCAAGCTCATCAGCCAATTCATTCCCGGCCATACCTTTGTGACCAGGCACCCAGGTAAGGTGCACTTGGTTACGATCTGATAGACTGTTTAGTCGTTCAATACATTCCTCCACCAATAGCAATACGATCTCGTACACAGAGATCGGTTTGAGTGCCGCTTGACCAACGCTTAGTAAAACTATACGTTCATTATGATAGTTGCGTTGGGGGTTTATCTCTACTCACCGACTTATAGCAAAGACCTCTGCTTGGGATGTACTGGGAAAATTACCCATAAGTATGAAGAGTTTGGTGCGTGGTCCTGTGACCCCTGCGCCAATTCCATTCGACGCTTTTGAGCCGTCGGTGTATTTCTTAATCGAACTATCCCTAAGTAGTAGCACGAGGGCGGTATCGTTTCATTCAACCTTACTGCTGAAGGTAACATTGAACTTCCTAGTGAAGTTTACACTTTTGGGAGTGCTGTCTCTTGGGAGTAGGACCAGTGTTATGTCGCCAATTAAGTCCTTCATGCGCTGGGAAGAGGTTACCTTACATCAGCCAAGCCCTTTTGCTGTCATTTGGCACACACTGCGCTTGGCAACCTGACCGATTACTAGGTGAAGCGGTGTAAGATCCAGCATGACTTCAAGTGCCGCCGTCGGATAAAGGCGCATGGTACCCGACACGCAGACGCAGGCGAGTCGTTGCAGTTTCCATAGTTGAAGTCCGAAGTCTGCAATGGTCTCGAGGCCCAAGCCACAGCTCCTTTAGTGACAATCAGTCGTACATAAGTGGTTTCATAGCTTTGACGGTCAGATCAACTTGCTGCTCCCACCGCAGACCAAAACAAATGGTATTCCGATGGTGCAAGGTCAGGGCTATATGGTGGATGCATCAAAACTTCCCAGCCAAGCTCTCCCAGGTTTTGTCGAGTCATCAAAGATGGGTGTGGTTGTCCTGATGGAAGACGAAGCCCTTTTTGTTGATCAGTCTGGCCGTTTTTTTTAGATTGCTTGCCACAATCTCATCAGTTGCTGACAGTCAAATGTATCCACTAATCGAGCTTCTTTTTGTAGCCAACCTTTTTTAAATGGTTCAAAACCGTTTGATGATGAATGTTAAGTTTCTTAGCGATGTCATGGCTGCTGATGTTCCTGGTCAATCTTTTCCATAATTTCATCGACTTTTTCAACGATAGGTCGACCAGAGCGAGATGCATCT
Source organism: Bactrocera tryoni (assembly GCF_016617805.1). Lineage (NCBI taxonomy): Eukaryota > Metazoa > Arthropoda > Insecta > Diptera > Tephritidae > Bactrocera > Bactrocera tryoni. The sequence continues at coordinate 26,013,328 of NC_052501.1, forward strand.
TTCATATCGAAATTTCGAGAACGGAAGCGAGCGAACCATTGTTGTGGTACACGAACTGATACAGCATTGTCTCTGTAAACTTCACAAATTTCATTGATACGAAAAAGCTTTTTCGACTACCCAATATGTACTTTCGGACTTTATCAATAACTTCAGGTCACAAAGAAAGTAGTGAAAATAACAAATAGATGCTCGTGTAATTAATTTACGCTTTAGTTTGAGTATACTCACAGAAGCAAATATCTCGAGAGATTTTTAGTTGGTTGCAAAAGGTTCTATACCCATAATATTAGAAAAATTCGAATATTTAAACAAATAAATTAGAACTATTTTTATCAACAGTCGAATCGATCAGCCTTACTAGTTAACATATCCCATTGCATTTCAGTTTAAGAGAAAACACATTGCGCTCAACATTTCCATAATTGCCTCATAAAATACGGTTCGCCGTCCAAACAAATTTCCTCAATAACCCCATGGCCTATTAAAAGTTGCGCGATTAGGAATTGAGGCAGGTTGAACTTAACCTAAATTAGGGAAACATTTTCAAAACGTTTTATTGCGCATGATTCCTTACAAAAGCGCCAGTCTCTTTCCTCCATTTTGGGGTTTTACGAGCAAAAAAGCTGCTATAAAATAGAAAAATCCAAAGCTATTAAAGAGCGACACCCCCTAATTTTCCGCACTTGCCGCATTCACTGCGCTGAGTCATTACTAAAACGTTTCTTTTAGACAACAATTAAGCGCTTGCACTTAGAAATTTCTGTCACAGCACTAGGACCATATATACTACTCTGTATTACTATATAGTGTGTATGTATGTATGTGTGTGCAATGTTGCATATTTGGCCAGTACACTTGTAACACCATACCGTTTCCCCAATTTTGTTGAATTCTAATTTTTATACATTTACATGTGTATATAAGTGTGTGTTTGTGTGTGTGCGCCTATGCCTAAATGGGGGAGCCTACATTAAACACTTAGTACCCCATGCGCCATTTAAAGGCACTAAAACAGTTGGCAGCAAACCCACACACACACACACACACCCTCTCATACCTTCGTACGTAGATATTTTCTTTTGTTTCTAGTTTGTATCTTTTTTCTTTCTTGTTTTTGCTTTTATTTTAGCTCGCTCTAACGTTTAGCACTTTGTGGCCCTTTGGGCGTTGGACGCCCTGCCTTCTGCTTGGCTGTTGGCGCTTGGTTGTTGCTCGCTTGAAAATTCAAAATGCTAAACGGAGCGTAATAAGCTGCTGCACACCAGATTACGACGGCGGCAGCAGCGATTTATTACGGAAGCGCACTTATGCATTCATGAATAAATTAACAATTGCCAAGCGCGCGACTTTTTTCCATTTGCTTTAATTTCAATGCTTAACTTTCATACAAATTCTTTAGCTCCATTCTTCTATTCAGTAGTTGCAAGAGTTCTTTCTTTCTTTATACCCTGCACGGGGTATATTAAGTTTGCTACCCCAGAACACCCAGAAGAAAGCGTCGGAAGTTCTATTAGGTATATCTTCTTCTTTATTGACGTAGACACCGTTTAAAAGGTTATAGCCGAGTTTACGGTCGTTCAAGTGTAGCTAGGACCTTTTCCACCTCGTATTTCCAACGGAGTGGAAGTCTTCCACTTCCACTGCTTCCACCGGGGGAAGGGTGGGGGGCGATTACTGCGTCGAATACTTTCAGAGCTGGAGTGCTTTCATCCATCTCGAAAACTCGTAAAGCCGAATCATCAGATGGTGTCATCGTCCATGTTTCTACACTATATAGCAGGACGGCGATGATGAGTGACTTGTACGGTATGGTCTTTGTTCGTCGAGCGATGACTTTACTTCTCAATTGCCTACTCAATCCGAAGTAGCATCTGTTGGCAAGAGATATTCTGCGTTGGATTTCGATAGCTGACATTGTTATTGCTGTTAATTTTGGTTCCAAGATGTGACTGTTAACAGTGACGTAGGAGCCTAGTCGCGAGTGCAACGACAGTTTGTTTGATGACAGGATATCTTTCGTCTTTCCCTCGTTTCCAACCAGACCCATTTGCTTCGGTTCCTGATTCAGTCTGGAGAAAGCAGAACTAACGGCGCGGGTGTTGTGGCCAAATACATATATCAATATCATCGGTAGCTGTTCACTCTTATAAAAGATTGTGCCTTCTCGATTCAGTTCTGCAGCTCGAATTGTTCTCTCCAGCAGTAGATCGAAAAAGTCGCACGACAGCAAATCGCCTTGTATGTAACTTCGTTTGGTATCGAACGGCTCGAAGAGTTTCTTCTCGATCCTGATGGAACTTTCGGCATTACTCAATGTTAGTTTAACATACATAGCCGTATTAGTTTTGCGGGAATACCAAGTTCAGACATAGTGGCATAAAGAGCAGCTTTTCGTGCTATCAAAAGCAGCTTTGAAATCGACAAAAAAGGTGGTGAGTGACGATCTCTTTTTCACGGGTCTTTCCCAAGACTGAGCGCATAGTAAATATCTGGTCTGTTATCGATTTTCCATATAGCTTACAGCTGCCATATAAGCTGAATGAATGGAATCGAGTTCTTCTATTTAAACTTTTTAATTTGTGAAGGGTATAAAAGCTTCGATGCCGAAACGTAGTTAATATTTTTTTTGTTTTTAATTAAACAATACACATTTTGATGAGCAGGCTACATACAAAGCTTGTAGAAATATATTCCAAAAACTTATATAAACATACATACAAGTTCCGCGAAAACCCTAAGCTTCTTCTTAATTGCAAGTAGCTATATCTTAAACAAGTTAAAGCGACAGTAGTATGTTCCTCATATCCCAAGCTGGCATTAATTCTCCTTTCAAATGATGTCCTGTCCTTGATCTTTACAACACAGAGAAGTTAGCCGCTAATACCATTTTACACAAGGTATTCTGCATCGAAAAGTGTTGCGGCTTTTAGTTCAACTTGCTTGCATTTCTCGATCAAAGTTCTTCAGTCTCTAAATTATTTTCGTACAATTTATGTTCTATATAATAAGTGTCTGGAATAATTACATCTTTCACAATATTTTCGCTCACGGAAAGGAAGAATCCAATGAACCATGGGAGAAACTTTCTATTGAAGACACTAAGGATCGTTTTGTACAAACTGAATACTTCATATATGAGGATAGATTAGATTAGGTTAAAAATGTCAAGCCTAACAGGAATCTCACTTGGACAGCTTATAGCCGACCCGTTGTGGTACCTAGAACTCATATAAAATTGAACATGAAGACCCTCATAAATCGACGAAGCGTTTTGAGCCGATCACACATTTGTTGAGGCGGCTAATGTCGGCTTCGGCCATGTCTTCGCCGAAGGTATGACTGCCGAGATGTTTCAACCTCAGCGTTTCAAAAGCTGGGTAATGGCGGAGAAAATATCTATATGCTTCCACCTCATTTTCTTTTATATAATTTTGCTAGTTTACGACCGACTGCATTTTTAACCTCACAGCACGAATGCCTATTGCACAATGTTCAGTAAGAACTGCTATGATTGCTGTAAGGTACACTTTGCTAAGGGCAAGTAGTTTAGTAAATATCCTTCGTTGTACTCCAGTATATAAGGATGTCGAATTCGAGTAGAGGTTGGTCGTCCACTAACGCCTTCTAAGGATATGCGAGGTGCATCTGAGCTTTGTTAGAACTCCAAAACTCAACTTAATTCAATTACGATGTTAGCGTTTTAAGGGTGCCCCATCTTACTCGGCTATGCAGTTTATTCCAGCGATTCCGCTTTAACCATACACTCAGAGGTGTCTGATGATGAATTAGCTTGTTGCAATATCTAGTGGTGTTAGACAGACCTTGACTAACGCACAGCTTACGAGCACAAGCTGGTATTGCTACTCTGCTGTTGGAGTGAATGCTCAACTACCTGAAAGAAGCTGCACCTCCAGGATTCATCTGAATAATTAAAGGATTAAGAGTCAAGCTGTTTTTACCTAAGTCTCGTAAAATAAAATCAGTAAAAAAGAGTGATAAAAAAATCCCCTAACTTGAGAGAAAAACAAATTTTGGCTACTTCGTCTTTAGATGAAACCAAGGACCTTATTAGACCTCACTTTGCGATTAAACCTTGGGTTTTGTAATCGGACAATTTTTGGCACTGTAAAAAGGCACATTAATTTTGGGGAAATGGTGAACGGAACATTTAATTGCTGAAGGGACAGTCTACCTTTGCGGCTTGAGACAACTTGATAACAAAAAACATACCCTATAAAATATTTAACAGAAAGAATGTTTGTTTATGAGATATCGTTCCGCAAAGCCGACCCTCAGAGAGAAGAAAAGAAGCTCGATCTATGTATGGTTGTCACATGAGTTAAAGAAAAATAACCTCGCGGACCCTCAATCAGAAGCGTATAGTTTCTGATGGTGAAAAATGGGTCACTTCTGACAACCACCTTAAGTGAAAACAGTCATGTTCGAATCGCGGTGAGCCGGCGAAAATGGTGTTCAAAATTGACCAGGATTGACGGTCAAAAAGGCTTTGCTATACAATTGGACCGTCTGAAGGGAGTAGCCTCTCAGAAGTGGACAGCTTTTGGGCATAAGAGTTATTGTGTTCTATCAGGACAACGCCAGGTTAGTAACAATGAGAGTGACTCTCCAAATGCTTCGGTAGCTTGTTTGGGATGTTCTTATGCTTTCATCTCATAGCACGGATCTGCCACCAAGTGATTACTACCGGTTCCTGTCTAAGACGAATTATTTTGCAAATGAAAAATTCGCCTCAAGTGAAGGCTTTGTGAAAAGTTATACTTATAAATTAGCAAAACGCTTAGTAGCCAATGCGAATATGCTCTGGAATATATTTTCCATTCTCGGCAGTTCGGTGGGATGTTAGAAGGTATGCGCTCCCAAGTGCTTAAGCCTTGACCTCCCAAACGCGCGACAGTCAATAAGGAAGTGTTGAATTGTTTCCACATCGTCTTTTTCCATACAACTTCTGCAGATGGCGTCTTGTAAGAGTCCCAGCCTTACAGCATGGACGACAATAGGGCAATGGCCGGTTGCAGTCGGATGCCTCCCATTTGCCAGTAGTTTCTTTGAAATGACAGCTAGTTATCGAACAAAATGGTGCTAACTATATTTATTTCTTTTTACTAGATCTTATACATATGTCTATTAAATGACTAAAGTCTTAGTTTATCTTTAGACTACATAACTTGATATAAATTGTCCAGTGGGGACGTCACCAGTCGTGCTTTGATTGCATACAGGAAGTATTTTTTGCCATAATAAAAAATATCAACGCAATCGCGATTAAGAATCACTTGACTACGACGGACCCATAACTCATTGTCACTGTCAAAATCATTAATCTATCGCTTTCTGTGCGATTAATGCTTAGAAGTCATGTCTCTACCGTCGTGTGGCGTGGACGAACATTAGGTTCGTCGCTAAGCTCAATTAACTGTCACTTTCCCGTATGACGGGTAGGCGTAATGCGGCGACTGGCGTTTAACAATTGTTGCATTATAATATTTCGTTCTTTTGTTGTTGTTATTGTTCGCCGCTTGACACCACCGCTCACACAATAAATTACAAATTGTCAACTTTGACAATTGCACGAGTAGTTATTGTTTATGAATGGCTAAATAGCGCAACAGTCGGCGGCGCTGAAGCTGCCAACATTGTCACTCGCAACTGATTTTCCAGCTATTTTTAAGCGCACAACAACAACTGCTTTGTGTTTTTGTTTTTGTATTCTGTAGTCAGTGTCACAAGCACTGTCAGCGCGTCGCTGACGTTGTCACTTTTGCATAAATGGCAAAAATTACTTGAGTAAACGTTATGCTACAGGTAAGTCGCTCGTCGCTCGTCGCGCGTAGCTCGTCACTCTAACGGCGCCCCTTTTGTCTAGGAAGCGCAAAAGAAATAAATAATAATTTTTTATTCAAATTCTTTATTTATATTTATTATTTTTTCACTCTCTTCTAGTGGTAAGCGCTTAAAATGTTTATGCTCTCGCAACATGTTGCTCTAGAGCATATTAAAATTGTTCATGTGACGGTTGTGAGGTGAAAATTTTTGAAAACTGATCGATGCGCATCTTCTAATAGGTTTCAGGTACAAAATATAGTATTAGTGATATCGACCAAACATTCTTTTGACATTTCCTAATACAGTGCGAAAATGGGTTAACATCCGATTTGCCAGCCACACTCCCTATACAACGGTTAGCTGAAAAGTCCCTGGAGGATGAAGACATATATTGAAGTCAACGCAAAAGAGCAAAGTTCTCAGAGCGCCATTCACTTGTGAATGGCCAGAAACGATTATTTTACATATGACTCAAGCAGCTCACGACTTCCGGTCTTAGACCAAGTATTCTCCAGGTAGCCAAAAGACATCTTTTCGAAGGCGAGCTAAAGTGAGAAGACGAAACATCTATCTCCGGTGTTGTGTGCTGGATTTGAAACACACCACGTAAAAAACACCCTCAATAAACAGATCAAAACAGCCTCAGACAAGAGACTCCCCATTTGAAATAAATACGTCAGGAACATCAAATTTTGCAGCTAAGATGTCCTTTAAGGGTTTCTAGGCAAGTGGAGTAAAAATTGGACAGTGGGCCTGGCACTTCCCTCCAATTACCTCTGGTACTTCGCTAGTTGCCTCTATCCGAGGCTTTCGTGTTTCTTTCATTAGAATTACATTTTTACGTGGCGGGTGCCAAACTGGGCCGCACAACCCCAGCTGAGGAAAAAGTTTCGTTGATCACATTTATATAGTGAGCCGCTTGCTCCAACTCAGATGCTCACTTGTAGACATACCTCTTGGTGGACAGGCGCTACGATCTTGTTGAGCCCTTAAACCAATTACCTCGGAGTCACGCCATCAAGACTGCCTCTTTCTTTTAGCCGTGACCCTGAAATCCAATCCATATATCACGATTTGAATGTGGACGATGTCGGCCTATAACCATATATGATATCCATATGATTCTGTATGAAAGTATTATAATGAAAATCGGGAAATAACTTTTCAAATCCGTAGATATAGAAAATTTGAACCTCTGTATGTATGGCTCACTTTTAACAGAAATGTCGATCAATCTGTTAGGAACCTAACGGGCGTTTTTTTAGACGTGTGGTTTTCAGTGAGTTAAACCCTCTTTCGAAGTGAGGCTTTTTAACAGTTGTTACTTGATTTATACTCAGTTTGGTTTGCCATTTCATAGTGAACAGACTTACTCCAGAACAACGTTTGCAAATCATGCAAATGTATTACCAAAATAATGGATCGGTTCGCGTTTGGCATGGCAGGCTGCGTTGAATATTCAGTCGATATAATCACCCAATAGAATCGGTAATTCGAACAACCATGAATCGGTCTCGCAGCACGTTTACTTTAGTAGATAACGCGCTTCCTCAAAGGCGTCAGAGAGTGCGCATCGAAGACGGCATTGCTGCTGTGGAGCAAAGTATCAAAGAAGATCCGAATGAGCCCATCCGCCAATGCGTAACAATTGAAGCTGTATCCATCCATTATAGGGAAAATTTGTAAGAGAATCGGTATGTAAAAGCGTACGGAAATCCACCTACCGGAAGCCAATGTAAAGACCTCCGAGGTTCCCTGAGGTCTTTGCTATTCCGAAAGCGGCGCAACTGACCTCTAATGCACCTGTAGGTAATTCCAGAGTCGACATCTTCGTAGGCAACCATGGCTGACCAACGGCCAGAAGTATCTTGCGAAGCGACAGCGTTGGAAGGGTTGCCAGAAGCAAGCAACTTCGTTTCTTCTGGGTGCCAGGTCCCAAAAGCATCAAGGGCAATGAATTAATGGACGCGATTGCCAAGAATGGTCTAAGGCTAACACCCGAAAACGTGATCAACATTGGGAAACCCATGCATTGTCTATACGACGATCTAGACAGAAGCATGATAAAAAAAATCGAACTCCCATGGACGAGCTACCTGGTGCAAAACTGCAAAAGTCATATGCACAAACGCTGTCCCGTATTGGCAAGACTACGCTGTAAGCGCCTTTGGTCCCCAAGGTATGATACACTGGAAGAGGTATCGATAGTGAGGCTACAGGGTTTATTGAAATTCGCATCAACCGCGGGCATCCTAAGGAACGACTACTCCTCATGGGCCGCGTAACTGAACTCCATCAGGTATGGCAAAGGACCAAAACAGGTCTATACGTGGTTCATTGGTCTACCAGACTAACCTAACCTTGTAAAAAAAAATCTTAGTTTGTGGTTGTTCAAAATTCAACTCTTCGAACGGTCGGCAAATAGGCTGAAAACGATGTGGCAACCGACCCTGATTTTCACAAGAAAAAATTTTTCAGAGTTCTTTTTTTGATGAATGGATTTAATTTGATGACCAGTACCGTGCCCACCCAGATCGTGCGATCTAACACTGCTGGAATATTTTTGTAGGTTTATGTGAAGTCGCTGGTCTAAGCAGATAAGACGGTGGCGATTAAGGCCTTAACGGAGAATTTGGGAGCATTATGGCTGACTTCTTCTTTATTGGCTTAGATACCACTTATGCGGTAATAGTCGAGTTAACAAGTGCGTCAGTTGCTCTACCTTTCCGCTGTTTGGCGTCAATTGGAGACACCAAGCATAGCCAGATCCTTTTCCGTCTGATTTTCCTAACGGCGTGGAGGTCTTTCTCTTCCTGTGCTTCCCCCGGCGGATACGGCGTCGAATAGTCTCAGAGCGAAATGACCTAGCCAACGTAGTCGCTGTCTGTTAATTCGCTGAACTACCATATGCCAACGTCATCGTATATCTCGTTTCATTGACTGCGATATTCGCCGCTGACTTACAGTCCCCAATTGCTGCGAAAAGTGGTCGGAAATTGGGCCTCTCGGTTGGAGCGAAGTCATAAATAAAGATAAATTCCTAGACATGACATTAAATTTACGTCAATATTTTTGGTTACGCCCGCATTTAGTGCTTCCCTACTTATTTTATTTACTTTTTATGTTGTATTTCTGCTGGGAGTGGAACGGAATTGAAAGCAACATTTGTCGCGTTTGTCTGGGTTTGGTTTGAAGTAAAATAAAAGCAATAAAAATTAAAATAAAAAAATTATGGAAAATATTAATAAAGCAAACCCTCACTTATGCTACTTGTCGTTGTTGTTGCATATGCTTATGCGCCATGTGCATTGCCATTTCAGTTTCACTCAGCATTGCGGGGCCAAGCGCCCGTGGATTACAGTTACAAAACGCCAACTACGGCCAGCGCTTAAATGCTGAAATTAATTTAAATTGAATGCACTTAGCATAATGTAGTGATTTTTAATAAATTTTCGTTTGAATGCCTTATGCATTTTAATAAAGTTAATTCGGTGGGTTTGGCCAACGGTGCTTGCAACTAATGCAGCTACTTAGGTTGCCTAAGTTGCTTACTTGCCTGCTTAGGTAAACGTTTTGAGGTCGCACTTGTGTGGTCTGTTGGGAAAATTTCTGAAAATTTTCGAATAAACGCTTGCATTCAAAATTAGTTACAACTGAGATAAGCAAAATCAACAATATCATTACGTAATAGATTCTGAGAAACGCTGATAAACTGGATCTTTTGTACCAGAAATTTAAGCTACACCAAAAGGTGCGGCTGACGGACGTCGTCTATTTACAAAACGGTTCAATCAAACTGAGGTACTAGGTGCGTATCTCAGTTCTCGTTGGTTTAATGAAAATGCAATTTTGTTGTAAGAAAATGATTGCAAGTAAATTATTCCAAATACTGCGTAACGCTAGTCATAACTTTTTCCCAACTTCTGAGTCATACCATGTGCCATCGAACGGAACAAGTAATAATCGAACAGTGCAATATCTAGAGAATAAAGCGGCTGGGTTAGGACTTTTCATTTGCATAAATGTTTTTCGGTAGTTTTTACCGGGTTTGTTAACGTGAGGTCGAACGTTATACACTTTTTCGCGCCTGACTTAGGATTGAAATCATAAAGAGTCGCAAGTTCTCTGTTTCTAAAGCATACCCAGCGCATGTTGTCGCTTTAAAAGGCTTGGCGGTTGACTCCCAAAACTGAAGCAAGCTCTGCTGGCGTTCCACACGGATCCTCATCGAGTAAGGTCACCAATTCATCGACTTCGACGATTTTTGACCTACCTTCACATGGGCTTTGAAGCGACGAAACCAATCATGTCACTTTGTTTCACTTGGGACAAAACCACCGTAAACTTTTCTAAAGTTTCCAATGTGCTTCAGCCGTCGACTGAAAGAACCAAAAAGAACACTCCCCGCGAATGATGAATATTTGGACATATTCGCACAATCAAAAGTGTGTCATAAGTATATAAACAAAATCACTAATGTGAAAATGCAGTTTCTTTTTCAAATGTCTAGGTTAAGTTTATCACGTTTTGGATGTATCAAAACCACTGACTGCTGGAAACATCTATTAACAAACAGCAGGAGCTTGGTAGCGAACTTATTACTTACAATTTGGGTCCACGATAAAAAAGCTATATTACAAATTTTGGAAACGCCTCAAATGAAGATCTTTATAATTTGCGATGTCTATGGTAAAAGAACTCAGCCATTCGGTTCTTCTTTGCGCAATTTGGTGCCAGTGGAGGTCTGCCCCATGCTTTGCTTCCAGCAACGGGAGCTGCATGGCACACTTTCAATGTTGGAACTCGGACGACATGACCTAGCCAGCGTAGTAGCTGTCTTTTTACTCACTGAGCTATATCAATTTCGTCGTGTAACTCATACAGCTTCAAAGATTTATAGTCCACTGTTCAAAGTAGTGCCCAAAACCTTTCTTTCGTCTCTTCAGACGCCGACATCGACGCTTATGCACTTCTATGTGGTGAACGCAGAGAAGTACAAATATTGATCGTTTTGTAAGGTTGGGTTTCGGACCATCGAGAGAGAACTTTACTTTTCAATTACCTACCCAGTCCAAAGTATCACCTGTTGGCAAGAGTTATGCTGCGTCGGATTTCGTGTCTGACATTATTAAAGTTGATGAATACACGATCAAATAATTTGCAAAGGAGCTTTTTCTTGTTGGTTGATTTATATAGGTAACATTTCTGTCAGCGGTTGGCGGGTGGTTTTCTTCCCTTTTCTAAGTCAACCAAAAAATACGAATTTTTACATTTTGCCATATTTTTTCCGAACGGTTAATAGGTTTTTTTATGTGTTATTTTATGGTGCAAGTTGGATAAGAATTTTACATGATCTCTAACTTTTAGAAACGAATTTTGAATATTGGACGCAACAAGATCAACTTGGGTCCTTCGTTCGTTGGTAGTGTTAGTTCAGACGTCCAACCACTGCGCCATGCCAACGCGTCTGCTATCTTGGTAAAAATAATGACTAGTATTACGACTGCTTCAGAAAGGCAAACAAATGGGACCATAGGTGATCCAAATCGAAGCTAACGACGTCTTCTATTGCTTTGTTTTTACGGATAGAAGGAATTATAGTGGAAACAACGATTTCACGTTTTTAAATAAAAATCCCACCACATTGCAACTTTTCACGCATATATTTGGGGTACTCACAACCCGTCGTAAAGCATCGTAAAATCGTAAAATTATAATTTTTTACACTTGTTTAAAAAAATTTTTGTTGGATTTCATACAAAAATCAGTTTACACATTTACAATTCTCAATGCTATGTATTCGAATCGTTAAAACTTATAACTTTATGATACTTGTGAAAACCCTAATTGAATCAAGAAACGAGTTAATTTGTGAAAATTCGAGTCGCCGTGATATCTCAATGCGGGCTAATGTTTCTTACAACGGTGTGAGTTATGGAACTAACTTTGTTCTGACTGTCGTAAATTTGGTTTTCTCAGTGGAAATTTTCGATAAGAAGCTTTCAAGAGCTGCTATTATTAAAAATTTAAGGACGAATAGCTTGAGATGCTGCTAGGTAAATTCTTATAGTTATATAATACAATTTAGATCTTGTAAGTTTTGAATAGCAAATCGTTGAAGATGAATTTTCTGTTCCACTACAGTTTTGGGAAGTCCAAATGGATATAATGCGACTAGAGAATAATATAGATAATATATCTCTTATGCAGAGAGAGGACGGAAGAAGTAAATTTACCGATTGAAACTTAACTGAGATCTGCCTAATTTCAAAAATAGGAGATGATCAAACAAGCTGTTCTCAACCTAAAGGGGTGGATATGGTTTTAAAGGTAAGCTAGTTAAACATATTGTAGATCACCCCCAATTTGGACCCTATTAAATTAGGAAGATATCCTATATTTGTCTATTTGGAAAAAGAAGCGCTTGATTTACTACATTTTGCTGGTAACCGAAATTTTAGCTCTGGCGACAAAACAAAGCCTTATGGAATACTCTGCTGGAACAGTACACAGTAAAGACTCTACTTTATAGGAAAGTATAGCTCCACTATCACTCTACAGGCCAGCAATTAATTAGATGACACAACGTTGGAACTTATGGAATTTTTGGCCAAAACCGTTACATGTTCTACTGCTGCAATCGTAGTGATCCTACCGAAAAATTATTTTGTCATAGGAGCCGCTTTATTACTGATGATACCATAGCCAAGTATAGTATGTTCTACGGGGTCTTTGTGGTAAGAACTCTAGAAAAGACCGTTCTTGAAAGTAAGCTCCGCAACGTTTAAGGAGCGGCGCTCATCAGCATAAGTGGTACACTAAGGTCCACTGTTGCATACCATTATGCATATAGTGATATCATCAGAAGATCTATGGCCGCTAATGTTGATATCAGACTCAGGGAATCTGCGTTTCTAAATGAAGACATGTCTGAACATTCGGAAATTCTCGCACACTTTGACTTTATACTGGATCCTTAGGATGATAGAGGGAGTTGTGAGTTGTTAACGGATGGGGCAAAGTTTTGGAGGAAAGTTGGTGAAGGTATTGTTAGGAACTTTCTATCAACTTCAGTTTCAGACAACCAGACTTTTGCAGAGTTTTTCAAGCCGACGTTGCTGCCAATAAGGTGGCGCTAGACTTACTGTTCTGAAAGGTGATCATCTACAGAGAAGTGACTATCCACTCTAAAAACAGGGCAGCGATACTAGCCTTGAGCACACTAATCGGTCATTCAGGGCTGTTTAAGGAATGCATAACCTCGGTTTCAATGGCATCGAGCCACTTTGGGATAAGATTGGTATTGGTGCCAGATCACAGCGGAAACGCAGGTAATTGTAAAGCTGGTGAACTGACAAGAAGGAGCCCAGGTATTAAAAAAATGGGAATGGGTTACTTTTCCATGTCTGTTCTACTATTGGATTGCTGGGCTTCCCGGAAGCTTGGTTAGCGCTGGGCTACCATCGGTTCATGCACTGTCGCAAGCTCTTTTGGGCCAATATCCATCATAAGAGATCCAGTCAGCTGCAGAAACGGTAAGGAGGTAGATTGTCGCAAGACGCTTTGCCAACTTATAAGATCGAATGCAGAAGTTCTGTATGTCTTTGGCTTCACAAAGAACTGCATATAATATTCCAAGTGCGTGATCTGGATCAGCCTGAACTGAATCTAACCCGATTGAGCATATGGGTTTTGAACTCGAATAATTTCAAAACTGTTTATCTGTATGTGCTTTTTCAGTTGATTTTTCGATGTTTTCCTTAAAATTTTCCATTTCATCGTCATTATCATCGTAATTCCATTAAATTCCAACATAATCCCGTCAAATGCGAAAGTGAAAGGCATCATTCAATTATTTGCCTCGACTGAATTTTAAAATGATAAGCGCGTAAGTATATTACGAGTATAATTGCATTGCTGAATGGAGTGTGTTAACAACGCGATGATTGGGAATACACGAGACAAGCGCAAGACGCACAGAGTGCAATAGCCACTTACTTGGAGTATGGATATAGACATATATAAATACTAATATATGTGTGCGCTATAGATGTCCGCCTGTTGCGCTGTCTGAACGCCCGCTTGCCGATTAGCAGCATGCAACCAGACAGTGTGACTGTGTGTGCGCGTGTGGTAAGTACCACCAACTTTTAAGTGAATGAGTGGGTATCAGAAGTCCAACACTTGACATATTGAAATGTAGTAAATCCTGTTCGATATGTCCGCAGCGAACGCACTTCAAAGATGATGGCTTTGGGGAATAGGCGGCGACGGCAGCGAAAACGCTGGCGGTGGCGGCGGTGTTGGTGATAATGGTGCTTCGAAGTGCAGGCGTGTATAGTAGAGTAATGCCAGCGTATTTGTTGTTGTTGCTGTTGTGGGGGTTACGAGTGGCCACAGTGACAGCAATCACAGTTCCTAATCGAAAATGTCGCGCGTGCGCGCGCACACAAGCGTTCATACGCACGTGTATAAGCAGAGCGCCAGCAGCGGCGCGCGGCGCGGTGTAAGTGCGACTTAAGAAGTTGTTAGTGAAAAATTGCATGTCTGCGCGTGAATTATAAAAACAAATAACTGCATATGAAATGCGAGCTTGTTTGCCAAAAGATATATTGAACCTATGACAACGCCGTGACACACGCGCGCACGCCCGCCGCTTACTCCATTGCGCTTGGAAGGGATTTGCGATTGCGTCTGGCGCTGACACATTTAGTGCTTTTCGGACATGTACAATGCGCGCTGGCAAATGTTGACAGCTCGCGCGACATGAGCGACACTACAAACACTGCAAATGTGTCTGCACATGTCGTCACCGCCAGCGGCGCGGCTAACCGCGCTACCGTCATCCAACGCCAGTCTGCGTCGCCACGCTTTTAATGGCCGCAATAAAATTTACTTTAATTGCATTTCATCGTTTTTCGCATAAAAGACGCGCGCGCGCGCAAGTAAATTTGATTGTAAATTAGTCCTTTGTCTGGTAAGCGTATTGCTGCGCGCTATTAGCGCTTATGGCAGACATGCCGCGCTACACCTCTACGCCTGCTTGTGCGCTTCAACTTCGTTTATTTTATTGCACATTTCTTATTTAATTGTTACGCATGTAGCGCGCGGTTGCATGCAACATATTGTATTAAAATGCATTTGACCCAACATGCTGAGAGGGCAACATACGCGCGCGCGCACACAAACACCACACACGCCACACAAGCTTTCATGCAAATAAAAAATCATGCGGCAAAGAATCTGTTCACGCTCATTTGCCATGTAATCGATACCCCAGCAGCTTTCGTGTTGCCTCCATGTCGGCTTCTGGCATTCGCCACAGCTACTGTCTGGCACTGCCCCGTTTGAACGTGTTTGTATGTATGTATGTGTGCAGCTGTTGCATGTTGAAGAAAATCACGGTTGTGCGCTTTGCGCATGGGCAAATGTACCGCACACAGCGACGCGCCGGTTAGCGGCGAGTGCGGAGGCATGTGGTGTGCGTCGAATGTGGCAAGCAACACGTCGGTAGCGGAACTTGCAGCTACTTTGGATGTTGCACATCCAAAACAAATGGCAGGCGACCCGAATACATTATATGGCAGGGGACACATACCGTGCTGGAAACGTGCTAAACCGCCAGCGAGAAAATGCTGTTAGGTGGAGAAAGATATAATATGAATTTAAGGCTAGGAACGTTGTCCTCAAGTAGTAGGTAATCAAGCGTCTTGGTGGAATATATAAAATTATCACCCTAGCTAGGATCCGGCATAGCGGCTCGAACTCTAGAATCTCACAAAACATAGCTATATTATAACTGATTATCTGCGGCAAATATTCAAACTATAAAATTCTGGAGATATATCCCTGGTTTGCAGAAAAGCTGGTTAAAAACTGTTATTGTTGTTGTAATATAATTACATCAGTTAAAACGGCCCAATCCCAATGTACTTAGATATTATTTCATCGAACTAAAAGAAAGGCTCCAAAAATAGCGATCTGATCAGTCGAGGGATCTGAAAAGTTACTGTAACCGCAACAAACTCGCTTTTAAGCTTCTGACTTCTAAATTTAGTGAAAAGTTAAGCAAAGAACTGTTGAATTCTAGGGCATCCCTTATATATTGGCAGATCCGCTGGAAACTTGATTCAGTGACTGCATACCGAAAGTGCTATTGGTTAGTTTAACCAAAAGGGTATAAATTCGAGATATATAGGGTTTGTCCGGAAAATAATAGCACTGATTTTCTTCCACCACGACGGTACTTGCGCGTACCGACTGGATTCGGTAGAGGGCGTTCCTAGCTAACGAACGAGCGGTCAGTTGTCTCCAAGCACCTGGAGAGTCAAGACAAACATTTTCGCGCGACGTGTTTCTGTGAGTCGAGCAAGCCGAAAATGCAGCGTTCGTTAGAGTAGAGATACGGGATTAAATTCTATGCGAAACTCGGTAAATCAGCGACAGAGACGTTTGATATGATCAAGCAGGCTTAATCAGATTTTGTTTTAGCTAGAAGTGGTGTGTTTCGGTAGCAACAGGTCTTTTTGGAAGACCGTGAAGAGTTCGCTGATCAGTCCGGAAGAATGAGCAAATCCAAAGTGAAAACGGTGTTCATTGTTTTTTTTTTTTTGACATCAAAGGCATCGTTCACCATGAATTTGTTCCTCCTGGACAAACCGTCAACGCCAAGTTTTACTTGGGACTCCTCCAAGACTCAAACGAAGGGTCAATTGGGTTCGACAATACGTCACAGCCGATTGGAAGTTGCACCACGACAACACGCCAACTCATACCGCCTTTCTTGTCAACAGCTATCTAACCAAGGCTGGCATTCCAACGCTTCCGCAGCCGTCCTACAGCCCAGATGTCGCCGCCGGACTTTTTTTGTTTTCTTGTCTGAAAAGGCCAACGAAAGGCAAGCATTTTGAAACGACAGAGGGCATCAAAGCAGCATGCACCTCGGCTCTCAAGGCTATTCCGGAGAAAGCCTTAGGTGACGCCTTCAATGCTCGCTGGCAGCGCTACATCGACGCAGAAGGAGCCCATTTTAAAAATTTTATAAAATTGTAACGTTGATTCAATAAATTTTTTTAAATCGACATCACAGCGGATAATTTCATGTGAAAAAGTGGCTTCTTTTATTGAAGAAACTTAAAGCAATTCCAGTCAAATAATAATGTTAGTCTATGGGAATATGGAGTAAATGTAAGAAATCTTGTATTAGGCCGCGATAGGAGTCTTTATCATACCGGAGCTGAAGAATATCTTTTTTTCCGCCTTTGTCGGGAGGGTCAATACAATGTCGAGAGAGTTCAATGCAAACGATTTAGGTTCTCCGTAGAACTTAGCAATAAAAAATAAAATTTAGAACATTGCTGACCCTAAAAGAATATATAAAACTAAAAATGTTGTTAAGTCAAAGGAAACATCTGAATATTTTTTTTTCGATTTGACCAAGAAGCGTTCATCATAAACTCATTCTTGCTCCAATGGGTCGAAATAAGTTTCACAGATTGCATGCGCAAAAGTTTGCCTGATATGAATGCATATAATAACGAATATCCATATGTATATATATGTAAGTAATATTATATTTATTTATGTTATCATGTCACCTCTGCTTTAGTTCCTTATCCCGGTTTTGGTCTTGTGGAAATGCGTGCGCTCCTATCTTTGGTGCTTCTTCATGCGAAATAAGTCAGGAAAGCCACATGAATTGGTAACATGAGTCGCTGCCATCAAACATGTTCTGCCACTGACAACTTCTTCCTGTCCCCTACCCCTTTCGCTAATCCCCATACAAACCAATTCATGCTGGGTGGAAGCATTTGGTGGCATGCAACGCAACGATTAACGCAGTGAAAAGCAGAGCATGATGAAGGAGAAAAATACAATCGTCCGCATTGTTGTTGTAATTGCATGTTGTTGCACGAGTGTTCTTGTGTTTAAATCGTGAATGATTCGCCTGGTTCAACGCGTACGCAGTAAACAGAACAGAACGACAACAAGCGCTGCAGCGGGAACATCAACAACAACAATAACAATAAAAGTGGCAACAACAATAACAATAAAAGTGGCAACAACAATAAAAGCAGCTACAGCAGCAGCAATTAGTTGCAGTTATCTTGCATGTTGCCCGACTTTGACGGCAGCAGCTCCAGCAGCTTGGCTCTAATGAAAACCCCCACTAAATACGGCTTAAGCAGCGTTGCATTTAACAAAGCGAGCAAGCGAGTAGTAGAATGAACCCATGTATGGTAATAAGACCATAAGATAGCTGCAAGCTTTCCCTCTGGCTCCAGCCAACACGGTATGAAGTAACACTGCATGCTGGAAGACATGGAAGACTAGAACAAAAGACTATGTGTGGCCGCAGAGTGAAAACCGATACGCTCATGTTAATATATGTGAATGGAAAAGATTTGAAGCAGCTTTCTAATCATAGCCACTTAAAGCATAATAAAATTATATGAGCATATCCCGGTAATCTAGTAATTCGTTTAGAATATGTTATGTGCGAGCTTTGCAGTCAAACAAAGTACAGTGGGGGGTTTACGTTTTAAAAGAATCCATCCATGCCCTCTCTGTACGACACTGTGCACCTGATGAAGTTCTAAAATACAAAAAGTTTCTTTTGTGCAACCTCCGAGGCATCGTCAAGAAACCCGGGACTGATGTTGTGATTCTTGTTCTATTCAAAGCCTTACATTTGCATAGAAGATGTCCTGTAGTCTCTTCTTCTTCTAACTCTTAATTCATTAATCAATTCATGCCACATTTGCCTGCTTGTTCAGCAAGTAAGGGATTGACTCCACCAAGACGCAGCTATAACTGTAACATGTTTGTCGATTAAATATCTATAAGTAGCCTGAGACATATAAATTCTATCTTGCAAGACACTGCAGTGGTCTGGTAGACGGAAAGCGATTCTGGTATCAAATTATGCTGAAAAGACATCATCTTCTACTCGATTATCTAGTTCGGACCCATCCGTATAGATACTCCTCCCTGTGTCGCTGTCAAACTCACTTCCATCCCACACTTCTCGAAATGGGAAGGCAATATTTGGGACTGAATTTAAGTTTACTTCTTAAGATTTTGAAAATCCGTGGTATTGGGTAGAAACGGACACTTACTAACTATCTTAGAATGCCCCGTGTTAGGATAGGAGGATAGGAAGATTCATTCATTCTAGGAGTCAGTTACACGAGGCGTCAGTCCTCATTTGTGCCTCACGCTCTTTTTACAGGTGAATAATTCTGTGGCTGCTTTCTCAGTTTGGCTTCTATAAGAGCTTCCTTTAGCTTACTTTCTCTCGTATTTATAGTCTAGTCCCATTTCATTGGATGATCTAAGAACGTACACAAAGAAGAGGATCAGAAAACCGGCCAAATACTCCACACTGGCGTTTTACTTGTGACTTTGAATATTGACGACAATAAATTCTAAAATTTAAATACCATATTTCCAGAGAGAAATTTTGAAAAGTCCTTTCATCTTAATATATCTCTGGACTGCTGCCATTAGTGGTTTCTTAATCGAGGCCTTGGCCTTTTAATGCCTACTGAGGGCTTGCTGGAACTCATTGAAAGAAATAGTCTGGGCCGTTTTCCAACGTATCATGAAGCTCTTAGTTTTCATTAGGGAATGTGAAATATACTCCTGCGGTTCAGCTTTAGTACTTTGAAATGCAACTGTTGTTGGTTTTCATTTAGTTGGTAATTGTTTCAGCATGTCTTTTTACGGCGGTAAGACTTCGAGAGATCTATAAGATTTAAACTTCACTAATACCAATCCGGTGTCCGCAGAATATCCACTCAGGATCAGTCTTACATCAAGAAAATGTATATAACGTACCGTTACTACTCCTATATCCCCAATGGTTACATTAAAGTCGACTTTTTATATGGCTCGTAAGACAAAACGCCCTTACGGCTTGTCATTTAGTCCTACTAGAACGAATTTTATACTTAACAGAAAAGAGGCCACGAAGCAAATGTTTGTAAATTAACTATGGATATTGCGGCACTAAATATATTTTGTCTTCTACCTTTTCAGTTTCAGATATATCTTTTTCTTCTTCTTTCTTGGCGTAGACACCGCTTACGTGGTTATAGCCGAGTTTACAACAGCGCGTCAGTCGTTCTTCCTTTTCTCTGTTTGGCGCCAATTGGAGATTGCAAATGTAGCCAGATCTTTCTCCACCGGGTCTTACCAATGGAATGGATGTTTTCGTATGCTTCCCCCGACGGGTACTGTGTCGAATACTCTCAGAGCTGGAGTGTTTTTATCCATTCGGGCAACATGATATAGCCAGCAAAGCCGCTGTCTCCTAATTCGCTGAACTAAGTCAAGGTCGCCGTATTTCTTGTATAGCTCATCGTTCAATCGAATGCGATACTCGCCGTTGCCAATGACTATGAATCTTCTGCAGAACCTTTCTCTCGAAAACTCGTAACGCCGACTCATCAGATGTTGTCATCGTCCATGCCTCCTCCATATAGCAGGACGGGGATGATGAGTGACTTGTAGAATTTGGTCTTTGTTCTTCCAAAGAAGACTTTACTTCTCAATTGCCTACTCGGTCTGAAGTAGCACCTGTTGGATTCCAACATAGACGAAATTATCTACGACTTCAAAGTATCATCATTACTGCTATATTCCGGATGGTGATATCAGGCTGTTTTCATTTGACTTTGTATCTAGCTCATGGATGCCTAACGGAATCGATGTCTATCAGCAATGCGTTGTTGCTGAGGCCAATCCATAAAAACAAAATATCAAATGAATCCAGAGAGAAGTCTTTTACTTCTGTGAGTTTCCAATTTTGAAAAGAGACGATAGCTGACCGGTATGAACACAATTTCTAACAGTTGCTTTCCTCAGACATCATCACTACCTTTTTAAAGTTGTATGACCTTGCAAAAGATTTTTACATGCTTGTTGCCTGTTACATATTCATATTTTCATCGTTTAATTAGTCTACTGTTTTGCTAGCTTAAAATATAGGTTGTGTTTGTTCAAGCTCTGCACAATACAGCAGAAGTGTATCCATTCGTTAAATCTTGGATTTAGTTTATATCTAGTTCCAATACCAATACTATTGGTTGTCGTTTGAGGTCCTCTAACACTTCAAATCGTAAATAATTTCTACTAATCCAGTATAACTTGCTTCTTTAGCTTACAAATTTTAATACGAAAACTCCAAAGAATACTCCCTTTATGATGCCTTTTGTTAAATCAGTTAATATCCAGTTAAAATTGGCGGAAAAAAGCTAACCAAAAATCTACATGATATTTCCGTTGTTATAATTGAATTAGCGCTAGTATCCTTTGCATACCAAACATTCAGGGTAATATACCAGCAAAGGGTGTAGATTCCCCCACATGCTTTACCAACAGTCAGCCAGTCAAGCAACCAAGCTAGACAGACTGACAGACAGACAGACAAACATGGCAAGCGTGGGGACATAATTGTGCCACGTAAACAGAATCAATTTCACAGGACAACAACCTAAGATGGCACAAGCACACGCGTGAGCATACGAAAAGTATACGGAAGTGTAAAAAATCTTACGAAATATATACTGTAGTATCCGTCTGTATGGTACAATATGTACTTATTGCAAGCAGAGTATTGTGAGATTGTCAATATTTAAATATTTGGTCGTCTATTGGCGCCATAACGCTTACCAAAGCTTTTATTATTGTTGCTATGCAAACGTATATGAATACAACCATGTATATTTATAGCAAACACAGGGTGGTCAAAATGTGTTGTTCTCATAAAATCTCAGTTTTCAGTCACTTTACCAAACCGGAACGTAATATACTAGTTTTCCGTATGCTACAGCAGGGTTCCCAGAAAGATATGTTAGATATACTTTCTACTACTGAAAGTCTCAAAAAATGCTCAAGAAGGCAGGATCGGTAGCTTTCCAAATCTCAAAAGTATTCCACAAAGTGAGGACATTCCAAAGAAAAACAATATAGAAAAAGTCCGGATACAATCGTACAAAATAATTAAATCCAAAAAATTTCGAACGTTTTCGGTTCTGGATCTAGCGGACGTCAACTTGACTTCGTTTCGAAATGACCAAAAATTCAAAGACTCGTTTTCTGGCGAAGTTATAGTTAAGATGCTTTGATTTTTATAAATTATTTTTGAATACCTTTGTTTGGGCATCCTCTCAAAACTGATACGGCTGTGAAAACTGACATTGAGCAATATCAAAATCTCCGTCAGGAAGGATCTCTTCGAGCCGTTCGATACCAAACGAGGTTTCAGACAAGGCGACTTCTTATCATGCGACTTCTTCGAACTACTCCTGGAAAAAATAATTTGAGTTGCTGATCTGAATAGAGAAGGTGCAACCTTCTATAAGAATGTACTGCTGGCTTACGCCAATGACATCGAGATCATTGTCCATAACAACCGCACCGTTCGTTCTGCTTTCTGCAGGTTGGACAAAGAAACGAAACGAATGGGTCTGGCAGTAAGGGCAAGACGAAATATCTCCTGCAAACAAACAAACAGTGAAATCAGCATTAACACCAACAACAACGTCAGCCTCGAAATCCAATGCAGAATAACTCTTGCAAACGTAGCATCTGTTCGGAATGAGGAGGCAACTGAGAAGTAAAGTCCTCTCTCGATGAACAAAAACCAAATTCTAAAAGTCACTCATCATCCCCGTCCTACTATATGGTACAGAGGCATGGACAATGACAACATGTGATGAGTCGGCGTTATGAGTTTTCGAGAGAAAAGTTCTGCGGAAGAGTTTTGGTCCTTTGCGCTTGAGCGGCGGCGTAAACCGCAGTCGATGGAACGGTGGCAGTAGGAGGTATAAGCTCAGCGGCTAAGCTGGCTGGGTCATGTCGTCCGAATGGATGAAAACACTCCAGCTCTGAAGGTATTCGAGGTAGTACCCACCGGGGGAAGCAGAGAAAGAGGAAAACCCCTACCTCGTTGAAAAGACCATGTTGAAAAGGACTTGACTACACTTGAAATCTCCAATTGGCACTAAGCCAAAAACGTAAGCATAAGGTGTGGCTTAACATTTATTCTTTGTACCACCCTGTATCTGCGTATGTTGCGACTAAAGAACAAGAACGCAGCTGCGCCACTAATAAGAAATCCTAGCAACATACAAGCCATCCAGCTCCTCATTCCTTTCTTGCTCCCCATTCCTTCACTGCTCAGTGATTTAGCGCAAAAAGGGTACACATCCGAATACATACATACACACATGCGTCCGGAATGTGTTTAAAGGAGAAAATATTTAAATTCACTAATAGTCAAACTGCTTTTGGCAGGAAGAGTTCGATACCGCGCGACGCGTGGCTGGGTAGTGGCGCAGTCACAAAAAGTTGGGAAATGAATCGGGTTCTTGTGTGTATTTAAAATGAAATTTTAGCTGATACGACTCCATTTAGCAGAGCTTATATTTATATGTGGGAGAGTGAATGAATAAGCGCACATATGACGTAGTAATGCAATAAGTTATTGCCGTTCGACAAGCAATAGATTCCGGCATGCAAAGCCAATATCCTTTCATGCTACAATGAGCAGTAAGTCAGTGACTTGATTAAGATTGTTAGCAACCAGTCTTCGATAAGAAAAAGTAGGGGTGATTTACTCTAAAGAACATATTTTTTACCAGAAAAGAAAAAGGTAAATAAGCAGCTCGCTTTGTGGTATCTCATCTTCGTAATGAATACCTGTCAATACAGTGATGAATAAACATTTAATTTATTGCCCCCAAAAATAAAATTTATGATCTTTTAAAATTATTTGGAGACATTAGTGATGAGTAAGGAATACAACTAGTTTCTATATTAGAACTTTTAGATAATTAAAACTTGTCCGTTGTGTTGCCCAGAACTCCTAAGTATGAATCAAAAAACCCGTCGTAAATCTACAAGGCGCTTAGAGCCAGCCACAAATTTTATTGTATGTACATATATATTCAATGAGATGGCTAATATCTACACCACCCAATTTAAAATGTTCGTAGAAAGCATGGCAAATAATATGCTTCAACCTTAGTCTTGCGAAAGCTGGACAGTTAAGGAGAAAGTGTTTAGATGTTTCCACTCGTCCGGCAGTCCTTTCGAGACCGTGTGAGTAAAAAGCAAGCGAGTTTTCCGGAGATGCTTTTGCACATGATCTAGGCGTTCCTTCTTGTACTTAAGGCATTCCGTCCATTCCATGATCCGCTTGTCAGCCCTTTTGGAAACTTTGCTGTCTATCGTTTTTAGAGACTTACGTATTTCCTGTACTTGTTCGATAATCAATCGCCGCATACACTTTATATGATTCAGAAAGACAAGCGTTTACTGAACAGTAATGATTATTTTGATTTGACATCTGATACAATGGATAAAACTATCGAAATGTTAACAAAAAAGTATGGAACAAAGAATTTGTCCCAAATTTTGTATTTCCAACCAAATTTCAAGTGCGGAATCGTTATGAATGTTGGAAAATGCTTACGGCGACTCAGTTTTAACAAAAACACAAGTCTACGAGTGGTACGAAGCTTTTAAAGATGGTCGAGAACTCGTTCTGGACAACCTTCGACCGTTTCAACTCATGAAAATATTAAAAAATGAAGGATATGGCGCTTGAAAATTGTCAGGCAAGCGCAAGAGTACCGTAAAGAGGTCGCTTTGGATATGCTCGATCGTGAGAATTCCGATACCACATTCATGGAGAGCAGTATAACTGCCGATGAAACATGGGCTTATGAGTTTGGCATGTAAAAAACTCAAGAATCATCGCACTTGAAGGAAAAACACGAACCGTAACCAAAAAAACACGCCAAAGGCGCTCAAAATCAAGGTGTGGTCATTGTTTTTTCGATATTCGTGGTTTAGTGCATCCTGAATTTGCTACGGAGGGACAGACGAGCAATAGCGACTTCTATATGTCCGAATTAAGGCGAAAACGGCTGGAATTATCTTATAACAATATTTTAATTTATATACAGAAAGCGGAGTTGAGAAATTACTTTTTGTTTTGATAATATGATCTAACATCTCCATTTATGATCACATGATGGTCATATGATGATAATTTTAATATGTTTTTTAGAAAACTATTTTAATTTTTATACCGAAAGCGTAATTAAGAAATTATTATTTGTGATTTAATATCACATTCATGGTCATAAGATGTTAAGTTTGAAATTGTTTTAGAAAACATTATTAATTGTTGTAAACATTAAGCATAATATTATGTTGCTGATCATATGGTGAACATTTTAATTAAGTTTTTTTTTTTAAAGGACTTTAATTTTTGAACAGAATGCGAAGTTAAAATTACTTTTTGTTATGTTCATATGATGTAACATCACGTGATATGAAATGATGTGATGTTTTATATTTTTTTTTGGAAAATAATTGTCATTTTAATGCAGAAAGTATTTTGTATTGGATCATATGATCAGGAATCGTGTGATATTGATGGTCATATGATAATAATATTATACGTTTTTTAAGATATTGTATTTTGTACAGAAAACGAAATTAAAATTACTTTTTGTTTTCATCATATGAGCTAACATCACGTGATATGAGATGATATTAGGGTTGATATGATTTTTGTTAGAAAATAATTTTTATTTATTTTAAGTAAATTATTATTTTTTTTTCAATTCATAACATCTAACATCATTTGATATTGCAATTTTTAGCATCACATCATACATATGATGTAATGACGAGATATTTAATCACATCTTAAAATTAACGCTGCTATTAAGAAATGAGGTTATAACTTCTACCAAATTAATTTTCTTCGTGATTCCTCGCATTTCTACAAAAATTCTTTCAGCGCAAAATTCAATATCAAATCATGCGGAAATCGCCATGACGTGTTGATCAAAATAATATCATTCTCACACTCGAATATTATAAATTCTAATTAATTAGGCAGCTGCAAACGGACAAGTGACCTCATTTAACTGACAGTGTTGGCAAACAGACGAACATGTATTGACATCTGTGCACTTACATGTCCGTATGTTTGTTGCTAGGCCTTCATAGTAATCAGCAACATGTTGCTGCAACATGTTTTAAATGTCTAAAAATGCCATAAATTATGGTAGCAACTATTAGGGCAGAGAAATGCATTAAGGCCAACTAACAGCAGTAGCGGCAACCAAAATACAAAAGCAACACTGCAAAACAACAACAACAATACTGAAAAATACTACAACAACAATAATAATAATAACAGTAAAATAATAAAAAATACAAAGACAACAAGAGTGATTACAACAAAAGTTTTTACAACAACAACAGCGACTACAACAATAACACGAAACAACAACAATAAAACATCAGTAAACACAACAACAACACATTTGAAAACATAAAGTATCAATGTCAGTCCAACAACAACAACAACAACAAATATCACAGTGCGTGCGAAATGTTAACAAAACACCGCAACAACAACAACCGCAAGGCATTCGACTATAAAACTCTGACTCGAATATGTCAATGCGGCCGGCTGGCTGACTGACGCTGGGTTGCTTGCCCATTGGGCTTTCGGAACGCGTAGAACTGCCGTTCGGCAACCTCGTTCGCAAGCCCTCAAAATTGGCTGCCAAATGGTAGGCAGACAAACGGCATGTACCATAAATAAAAAGATGCATGTAAATACATGTAAGTGCGTGTGCGTGTGTGTGCGTGTGTGTGCGTGATTATGTGTTGCGCGTGTAAATTCAATTTTAATATTCGTGAAATATTTCGAATTTCATTTATTTGCATTTTTTACATGTTATTGTTGTTGTTGTACCTCATACAATGCTTCCACAGAGTGCGCTGAGCTTTTCGGGCGTTCAAATGCAATGCATTCATGTGGCTGTAAGTGTATGTGTGTGTGTATTTGTTTATTGCCTGTGTTAGCTCATTTAAATATTTACAAAACCACCGACCAGCAAGCAGTTGGACGGACAGATAGCGAGATTTATGCATGTGAATTACTGTTGCAGGCATACTCACACACATACATGGCTACATATGTTGGTATATATCTACACACAATCGCTCATACATATTTATTTGGTGGCAACTCGGAACCGTTTTGCATCTGTGCATGTCATTTTGTGTGCATTTCTCAACTTTTTTTTCGTATTTATTTTTTTTTTTTGTTTTAGGTGTGAAATTGGAAATGTTTAAGTGCGGTGAGCGCCACAAATCAGCCGACACAACGTCGGACTGTCGGCCGCCAGAGAGCAATGTGGCTGCTAAAAGCACAACAACAAACAGCCATACTTAACACAGATATGTGGCATAGTGGCGACCAACCACTGTCTCAGTCAGTTGGTGAGAGTGGTGGTGCTGGTCAGCGAGACCGCCACAATGAGACCGCAACTTTTGACGGCTCATCCGTTAGCGGCTGCTCACTCTTACAGTGGACATATTGTTGTTGTTGCGGCTGGTTTTTGTTGTAATTTTTGCTTCTTGGCCCATCTATTTGGATGTAAATTAACAAATTCGCCGCATTTGTTTGGTATGACGACGGCAATACATAAGTGTTTAACACTTAAGAGCTCACATATTATCCCAGAAGGAAAAAATTGAGACTTCGTGACTAAGTACATTTCAAGTAAATATGTTAGTCAAAAATATTTATCAGACTATTAATATAGGTCTTCCTGTGCTGGATGGATTATTCTACGTCCATTACAACCGTTATATCGAAATTAAATATTTTCGGTGTAGAAAGTCTCATGCTTGGAATAGCCGTCTGTTCTATACCAATGACTGTTTTTCTTTCTCAACTGATGAATCAACCAAGTCCTATAAAGTTTTTGATTTCATACCTTCAAAACCGCCTAATACCACTTTTTCCAAAAACAAAGCAGAAACAGAAATATTGAGTTCGAGCTACTAAATGGAATTTACCGTAACCAGACCACCAGAGTCTCCCGGTTTCCCTTGATTATTTGTGAAGATGGAATTTCTTCTTCTTTTTTATGGCGAATTACAGCGCTCGAGTCGTTCCTCCTCTTCGCTGTTTGGTGCCAATTGGAGATTCCAAGTGTAGCCAGGTTCTTCACCTCTTGGACTTTCCAACGAAGTAGAGGCCTTTTTCTTCTCCTGCATCCCTCGTCGGGTACTGCGTCGAATACTTTCAGAGCTGGAGTGTTCTCATCCATTCGGCCGACATGATCTGGTCAACGTAGCACTGTCTCTTAATTTGCTAAACTGTGAATGAATGCGTTTTTGCCCATTATATTATACACACAAATATTTTCCGCAGAACCTTTCTCTCGAAAACTCGTAATGTCGACTCACCAGATGTTGTCATCATCCATGCCTCTGCACCATATAGCAGCACGGGAATAATCAGTGAGTTAGAATAGAGTTTGGTCTTTGTTCGTCGAGAGAGGACTTTACTTCTTAATTGCCGACTCAGTCCAAAGTAGCGCATGTTGGCAAGAGTTATTCAGCGTTGGATTTCGAGGGTGACTGTGTTGCGGTTAACGCTGGTTCCAAGACAGACGAAATTATCTACGACTCTTCTGTTATCATTACTAAGTATAATTTTGCCGAATCTTGGTTCTTAATGCACAACACTACATAATAGAGTTACATTTTTTTGACTATACAATAAAATTTTTCAAACTGTAGTCTTGTATATAGGATGTCAACGCTTTTTGCAAAGTTTGAGAGAGAATTGACATCGAGTTTTGTTATTCATCCATTCCTTCAAAATGCGAAGCTCCTCGACATCTAAGTCGAGTTCTGGATAAGAGCGGACAGAAGCAGAGAAGATGTTCCAGCGTCTTGCTCATAACTCAGTGTCATCATTAGTATGTATTTTTTCTCTTCGACCTTGCGCATGATTTTCCCACGTCCTTAAGGCAGTCCATTCTCCCTTAATCCGTCCGTCAGCCCCTTTAAAAATTTCATTGGGTATCTTTTTTAACAATTACGTGTTTCCTGTACTGATTCGGTAGTCAGACGGAAGACACTTTGGACATTCCCAACGGCTATTCCTTTTCCCGAAATGTCTTTGTGCGCTGTATTCAGTATATAGCCGCTTTCCTTCAACCACCACATCTACTGCTTTCCTGATTTTAAAGACTTTTTCTAACTAATACCATGTGTATGGATTACTGCTTTAGTTGTCCCTTGACAGTTGACGTATTTGCTGTTTTTAAGTGGTTTCCTGCGATGTTAGCTATCGCAGCGGCTTTCCGTTCTTCCGGCTGAAAGTTACTGCAATATTCTGGAAGCTTGAAGAGTCGCCTGTAAATCTTCCTTTAACAATTTTTGACCTGTTAGTGTATGCGTTTCGCTGCCGGATCGCATGCTCCTGCA
Source organism: Bactrocera tryoni (assembly GCF_016617805.1). Lineage (NCBI taxonomy): Eukaryota > Metazoa > Arthropoda > Insecta > Diptera > Tephritidae > Bactrocera > Bactrocera tryoni. The sequence continues at coordinate 26,042,500 of NC_052501.1, forward strand.
TCATCGAAGCCTTCTTTCCCGAAAGTATAAAGTCTAGTTTATTCACTAACCTACTGGTTATCGAGCCAAGCTCGAATGTTCTTGTAGCAAATTCATCTAAAGCTGCGTTTTTCGCTGCTGATTTTGGTGCAGAGCTTCCCAGCTGCTGCTTTTACAAGCTTATGGAGACATTTTTAGTCTAAGTCAAACACCGAATCTGTAAAAGAGCATGAGCGCAGAAGTTCTCTAACCGAAAGTAAAGCCAACTGAGCACTTCATTCTAGAGAAATGTGCAAGGGTGAATAGTTTAAGCTCATCGAACCTGAGTTCAACCTGAATTATGAATAATATAATATAAATGACTTCAAATTTCCTACTGGGATAAACGTTTATGCAAAACAAGTACTCAGAAATCATAACTGTTCAGCAGTGTTGTGGCCGAAAATATTGCAGAAAAAAAGATAAACGAAAATCCGAAAGAGAAGATATTTTCAAACTGAAACCAAAACTGAAGTCGAGACCGAAAACTACACTGAGACAGCGAAGTAATGATCAAAGAACCAGGAAGTAATCACCTGTGAAAGCATAACTGCAATCAAGCATAACAGTATGTGTGTGTATGTATCAAGGAACTGTGCTACTTTATAAGTACGGTAGAGTTTTGAGGAAGCTATAGTATATGTGTGTATGTAAAAACATCTACCGAAGTCACTTAACCGCTTTAAACGAATAAAAAAGTGGGTATCTTCCGCCCTTCCATTTCCTTTTTTCTTCCTTCGCCCATTACGCTTCAACGATCTGCTAATTGCTTTTCAAACTGCCAAAAAATATTGGTTAACCAACTCGGCCTATCGATTTCGTGTCGAATTGTTAAAGTGGTGTCGTAAAAAGTGGTTATTTGAGGAATAATTTGCGGAAGAAGTTAACAAGATGCCCGGAAGTTGGTAGCAGAAATAATTTTGTTTTGCAATTTCACAGAAGGCATCAAAATTGAAAGGGTTATGTGTGTGGATCTAAAGTTTTGCAGTTTGTCAAACCAGTTCCGCTTTCATATCCCGAAGATTTGTTGTATTTAACTAAGGTAGGAAGCACCTGTTTCCTGCAGAACTTAGTTAGAAGAGTGTTTAAACTGAATTCGGGATAATG